>NW_017306590.1:480354-498265 GCF_000935625.1 Nanorana parkeri
TCTGGCAGCAGAGGGTGCTGAGGGACAGTAGAGGGTGCAGCTACATAGAGAAGATAGTAAGCAAATCTATCTATCTATCTATCTATCTATCTATCTATCTATCTATATATCTACATTTAGATGAAGAGAGACAGAAAGGGAATAATATTTCCATAGTTTAATTGAACTTTTAGTGTCTTTCTTATATCTGTTGATGTTTGCCTATAATTGTAAACATTTAATAAACACTTCCCGTATTTTCTTTCTCCTTCCTGTTATCCGGGGTGTGCACATTATGGAAACGTGTTATTCTTTTCCATTTGTCCCTTGGTGTGACACCATGGGCCACACAGGGTGGGACAAGTTGGAAAGGTCACGGCAAGATGAAGCCCATGTGACATGTAAGTGCCATGGAGGCCTGTGGCTGACTTGTGGCTGGACCCCCTCCCAGGCTCTGGACCCTTTCATTGCTTTATCTGTATCCTTCAAAATCCATAATAAGGGCAGATATTTGGAAAGCTGAGCCTTATGAGGAGGGAACCTTAAGTGGCCATAAGATTTTCTGCAAGCCCCACAGGGAGCTGTATGATGGAAGGGCTCAGCAATAGATTTGGGATCAGACCGTAGGAGGGAGGATAACAGGAGATAACACAAACCAGAAGGATGGAAGTGGAGGCTGTCAGGCTGGATTTCCCCCTCTGCTCCTCACATACTGCCTGATACTCTACTCTCCCCACATCTCCCTCTTTTGTTGTCAAGTCGAATTGATAAATGAAGTGCAGTAAAAGTCTGCAAAAAAAAGAGCTGAAGCCTTCATTTGTGTTCATTTGCATTAAAGTGCTTGGAACAGCTGTTTTCCTTACAGGACCAGAGAGACTGCTATCTGTTTCCTTGGTGTGTTTGCCCTGCCTCCGGGGGTGAAATATTTAAGATTAATTACCCTAAGGTGGTGGGAGATGTGAGAATCACCTTTTTTTATTTTTAATGGGCTGGGGAGAGCTAGAGAGAGACCCGACTTGAGAAATGCAGAGGTGAGACAGGACTTGTATTGCTGTGGCAGGGGGTGATTCATATAGGACCATGGGGCATCCTTACATCACATCCTTCAGCCTCACTACTGCCTGGGAGGCGTTATGAATTACATTACATTCTGTACATGTTTGTTCAAATGATGCAAATACGCTTGTGATAGGTACAATTTACAAGGCTTTATTACAAGGATAAGGATCCTTATTGTAATCATGTGTCTGTAATTTTCATATCTCATTGGACTCAGCTGAAAATAACTGTCACTTTTTGAAAAAAAACAACAATATGGCTCCTAATACTGGTAAATTAGCTGTTTGTGTTGAGCCTCTTGTATGCACTTATATGACACCAGCACTCATCAGTTTTATTAGATCCACCATTGCCCATGCTTTGCAGCACCTAATCTAAGCTACCTCAATGCCCATTTATTGCTAGCACCTCCTGATTGTGTATTGTTTCCTATTTATTTATTACAGGTATTTATATAGTGCCAGCAATTTACACAGTGCTTTACAGAGTGCACGTTCACATTAGCCCCTGCCCTCAAGGAGCTTACAATCTAAGGTCCCTATCTCACATTTATACACAAACACAAGAGCCTAATGACACAGGAGCCAATTAGCCTACCTGCATGTCTGTAATGTTTGTAAAGGCTGGGCATGCACAGGCGACTAAAAAAGTTGTTGAGAAATTGTAATCACTTTTTACAAAGTTGTTTTTTTGTTAGAAAATATGTAAAAGGCCGAGGATCATGCATCCTTTTTCCTGCTATAGGAAATATAATGCAGTTTACAGGTCACCCCTGTTGTTGTTGCCTTGCTGTTATTTATGGTCTCAGTATCTTGATAAAGGTTTTACTGCCACTGAACAGTATTTTATACATTTTTAATAGGACAATGTGGCCCTCAACCTGTGGCATGAGCCCCCCCAAAAATGGCGTAAAAAAGTGTGGCAAATGCTCGCGATAAGGTCAATTGGGAGCATATCCTGCTATCGACCGCTTTCTCCTATCGGAATCAATGAGCTTAAAAAAATTGCGATGACTGCTTGCGATATGACCGATTTGGAGCATGTCTTACTATCGATTTCTCCTATCGGAATCAATGAGCTTAAAAAAAATTGCGACGACTGCTTGGGATATGACCGATTTGGAGCATGTCCTTACCATCGCTTTCTAATATCGGAATCAATGAGCTTAAAAAAATTGCGATGACTGCTTGCGATATGACCGATTTGGAGCATGTCCTTACCACCGCTTTCTCCTATCGGAATCAATGAGCTCAAAAAATTGCGGCGACTGATCTTGATGTGATTGATTTGGAGTATGACCTGCGGTCGATCTCTTACTCCTATCGGAAACCATGTGCTTTTAAAAATTGCGGCGATTGCTTGCTCTCGATGTGATCGATTTGGACCGTGTCCTGCGATCAATCGCTTTCTCCTATCAAAAACAATGAGCTTAAAAAAAATGCGGCGACTACTCTCGATGTGATCGATTTGGACCATGTCCTGCGAACGATTGCTTCCTCCTATCGGAAACAATGATCTTAAAAAAATTGTGGCGACCGACTGCTCTCGATGTGATCGATTTGGACCATGCCCTGCGATCAATCGCTTATTCCTATCAAAATCCATGAGCTTTAAAAAAATTGCGGCGACTGCTCTCGATGTGATCGGTTTGGAGCATATCTTACGATCGATCGCTTTGCGCCCGACTAAAATCGTAAATTGCCTGTCATGCGTTCCAAGAGAGCTTGCGATTTTTTTTTCTGATTTGTTGATTCGATCGATGTGTCTGTATCATGCTTGGTAATTGCTGCACGTGCGCTGCATCGAACAATCACGCCGCTAATCTGCTTCGTCGTGAATTGGTCTCGATCGATCGTGATTGGCTGGGTGTGTGTCCACCTTTAGGGGGTTCATGTAGTTGTTTCCTGCCAGCTCTGGTCCCTGTTTAAGGAGTGTAATGCTAATAGCCCCATAGCCCAGCACAGTGTGATGGAGATAGCCCCTTGCTCCTGCATCTTATCATTCTCCGGATTAACACGGGCCTCGTTTGATCTCCGCTGGTACCTTTCTTAGGGAGACTTTGTAATGTAACATTTCACAGAGCAGAAAAAGCTGCGAGTGAAGGCAAAATTAATTAGCGAGCTTCCTGGCCTCTTTTACCTACCAGCTATTGCGAGGCATGTCAAGTCGATTTTATTTGCACACAATGGGAATGATTTATTTTCTCTTAGAAAGGAGTGGGCTGGCAGAAATGTGAGGATGAAGAAAAAAAAAGTTTGAAAATGCCTTGAACTATTCACAGTAGAGATGGCTAATCAGTATTGAGACTCGGGGCACTGGGCAGCTGTTTCAATGCGGGTTCTCCTTTCATCTGAAGCTGTATGGAAGCGCTCAATTAAAAGCCTATCAGTTTGTAAGTAAATCAACGCCTATCAAAGTTGTCACATCAAACAAAACGATTATTATTGCAGCCCGCCTACCCTATTAATCTCCTACTTGGATAATCCTCTTGACAGGTCAGGCTGGTGAGAGTGAAAGCCTGGACAGGATCTGCCTAATCTGGCCAAGGGGAAAGACAGAGGGCCAGCAGGGACAGAGCTGGCTATGCTGGAAGTCTTGTGTGTGTTTAATGTGGCCAGCAGACTACTCAGGGCTCTATTCCAAAACGTAGATTGGAAGCTCTGGGGGTTTCCTGTAGCCGGCAGGGTGCCACTACTACAAGTGTACATATATCAGAGCACAGGGAGCGCAGCACTTCCTCTAGCTGGGGTAAGAAGTTTACAACCTAAGAAGGGGGTAAGCAGCTAAAAATGCATTCTGCAGTCAATGGATGGGACTGCTGGGAACGAAGCAGCTGTATTCTGGAGGATGATACATACACTTAACACAGGGAACACACAAGGCTGAACTCAAACGTGCATCAGTACATTGCGACATTGGCATGCAGGTGTTGTCACATTTTATTGTGTGTGGATGATTGCATGGTCAGATCAGATGATATCTAGGGTGTCCTTTACATGCACCTAGACCGGGGTCAGATCAGTATATGTAATAAGCTCCTGAGAAGGATTGGGAGTGTGACCTCAACACAGACTTGAAATGACACATTTAGTATATAGAAGCGCTGGATTACCATCGGACGTTGTTGCCTCATGCTGTGGCCGATGTGACTTCTAGTAGTTATAGCTGGATTCAGAACAGATCGGTCTGATGTCCCTATTACCTCCCCTGTATTAACCATACTACAAATACGACTGATTACAATTCATTCCACTGCTCCAGCATCAAGATAATCCTCTTCCCTATAGTTTCTTTCTTTCTTTCCTTCACTCACCCCACTCCTCTCTCTCTGCTCTCTCTCTCTGCTCTCTCTCTCTCTCTCTGCTCTCTCTCTCTCTCTCTCTCTCTCTATCTCTCCCTATGTCTCTCTCCATTTGCCCCCTCCTCTCCCCTCTCTTTCTTTCTCCATCCCTCTCTCTGACTTTCTTCTCTGCCTCTGTCTCTTTCTCTCTGTCTCCCTCACTCTCCCCATTTCTCTTTCTTTCTCCATTCCTCTGTCTCTCTTCCCCTCTCTCTGCTCTCTCAGTCTTTCCATTTTCCCCTTCCTTCTATCACATCTGGCCTCCTAGACTGTATTTCTTTGCTGTGCTGACGTGTAATTTGTACTAATCGATTCGGATAGGGGTTTTTAGATAAACTGGAAGCAGTGATTTTTAAGGCAGTGTCACAATGCCTCACACCTCTCACAGAGAAAACCCTCTTTGTTTATTCATTACCTATTGAATTCCTGATACTTTCACTTGTAACAGAAGTGACAGGACGCCTTCAATGACACTGCTTTATGGTTATCATTTAGCATTTTATTTCCAACCTGAAAAAAAAACCTTTTCTGTTCTCAGACAGCTTGATTGAAAAGCACACATTTCAAAGCATAACTTTTTTTTTCTATTTACTATAGAAGCCTTTAGGCTGACTTGGGAAATAATACCAGGCAAGCACATATTTAGTTACAGCAATCCTTCAAAAGTTCACAAAGTCAAATAAATAAAGAGACAATCTTGACTTTCTGGTCTTTACTTGAATTTATTGCTCTGCCTGATTTTATTGACAAACTGTAAAGTCCTCTGTTCTATACGTCTAATTCAGTCCCTGCAATGTCACTAAAATATTCCTATAAAGCGCAAGAAATAAATGTGTGTCCCACAAAGACAGACAGACACCTCACAGCACATCGCTCCTCGCTGCTCGCCTCTAAATGGTGTTTTCGATGTGTGAATGAGCCATTTGCATATTCTGTACTGCAGCACACAACGCTCGATGATACATCTAAAATAGACACGTTATTATAATTATGTCAGGTCCATGCCTGAAACATATCAACGTTTAAAGTGAGGCATACCGATTGGTGCGAATGCAGAATTTATGTACAGTATGTAGACTTGGCTGGGAGAAACATAGAAACATTTTATATATATATATATTTTTTTTTAAAATATATATCATTTATTTATTTACACACACATATACAGTATATTAATTGTATTTATTTATTTTTATTCACCCACATTTTTTCATATTTATACACACACAAACACGCACACACTTAACATACACAGGTCTTTGCTGCGCGTCCCTTCGCTTTACTTTTCGCACGTTGTATACCTTCATACATACGTGTCGGTGCGCCCACGTCCGCGTGTAATTAATGTCATTTTGCATACAGTCCCCTTTTTTCCTCCTGAGGATCATTATTGCAGGCACGATAATTTATCTCCACACTCATCAGCAGCCCTGCACAGCCATCTATCATGTGAGTGAGGTGCAGTAAAAGTGCAGAATGATCTATAATGATGTAATATATACATTAAAAGGGTGTATGGGTGATCAGAGTTTTGCTAAAAATGTAAAAGGCCCTCTTGATTGATAACAGGGTAGCTGTTTTTCCGCAGAGCCTGTCAGCTCTTGACACAATGCCTGAGTTATTAGGGCAGAGAAGGGCAGCCATAAATTTCCAGCGTCAGGCAGAAAGTCTCTTTATTGTCTGCATGATGGATTGGTCTCTGTACTAGACTCCAAATACTTCGTATCACCCTTAAATGGGAACACATTTTTCGTGGCCATAATTCATGTTTTTTAAATAGAAAGTTTGAAATGCCTGCCTATATTTCACCACCCTGACATATTTATGAATCACTCCCTGCATGCAAATATAATTATTTAAAACACTGAGGTGACATATGGGGAAGAAATGTTCCAACTGCTGTTAGTGGAGTGTTTTTTAATTCCCCAAACTGAGCATTGATCTGAGAGCTGCTCACTGCCTCCTGCTTAATGCGTGCACAGGGATTTTTCCACAGCCTCTTACAAAAAGCATATTTTAACTCTTTGATGCCAAGTGTTTGTGCAAAATCCTGCTTCCTGCCAGCCTTTGTACATACACTAGTGTGGGAACAGTAGGGAATATGGCATTAGCTGTGTTGTTGCTCAGGGGGAGAGATGCTAGAGACAGTTTCATGTTCATTCATACTTTTAATGGTTTGTTTTTACTGTATGCATATTATTTAGCACCAAAAATCTATGTTAATAAAATAGTGTAATGAATAATGATCATTTAAAGGTATACAGTTCTTTAGTGATCCTGATAGAAATGTCAACATTTTTTTTTTACTGCATTTCAATCTACAGGTTCTATTAGTTTTTGGGAGGTTGAATTACTAAAGGGGTAGATAATGATTTCACATTGCAAAGTGAATAGGGTTGATTTAATAAAGGAGTAGTGACTGTTTACTTAGCAGAGGGTATGTTCACTGAGATTAGTAAATAAGACAAAACTATATTTCTTTTAAATAGTTAACATGTGCACAGTATATAAAAAACACTATTTGTTTTGCACATGTCTGGATGAAGTGGTTGTGTAAACACAGCTTCACCTAAGTTCTATAAACATTCACTCTGCTAATTGAACAATATCTTCTCTTTTGGTCAAACTTAGATTAGTGAATAAGGTGATGCTTATATAATCATCCAATCACATATATCTTTATATCTATATATTTGTGTGTATAATGAAAAGCAATTGCAAGGAGTTAATGTCATATTTATTTATCTCAGGTATTTATATAGCACCAACAATTTGCACAGCGCTTTACATAGTTGCACATTTACTATCTCACACGCACGCTAGGGCCAATTTAGACAGGAGCCAATTAACCTTCCAGGATGTCTTTGGAGTGTGGAAGGAAACTGGGGTGCCTGGAGGAAACCCAAGGCAGCACAGGGAGAACAGCTACATGCAGATAGTGTCTTAATTAAAGTAATATATCTCGGTATTGTGGCAAAATTGTGTGTTGTGTAGTTTGTTACAACTGGTTAGTGGGAGAAGCAAGTGGGTGCTAGGTGCTCGGTCTCATGACATAGGGAGTTATTTGAAGCAGCGTGCGTTATCTAAGTAACACTGCAGCAATGATATAATAAATACAAATGTGATTCACGCAATTCAACCATACCAGGATAACTGATACATTACATCTCAAATAGTCTGTGAATTAGCAGCATATCCTTAATAAGGTCTGTTTGGGAAAGACCTGGTGTTTCCAGTCATGGTTGCCATAATGTATAATATTTAGCTAAGCTGCCTGTGGGTTGATAGATTGGGTGGTCAAGTTGGAGCATGATATTCACTACTTATATCCACATATTGAACATGGGTGTGGTTGGAGAAACCCAATTACGTGCTATAAGCATCGTAGCTATAAAAAGGAGCTGCAGTACAGGCATATTTAGATTACCGTCTATAAGAGACCTAAGGGGCAAATATTAGGTTCATAATGCAGGGCTATGACATTGGCTTTGTTGATAGATTCTATTACACAGTTCCAATATTGATGCAGTTTGGGACAACGCCATAGCAGGCGGATTAGATCCCCCGAGTCCTTCATTTATCTAGTGCATTGTGGAGAAGCCCTATAGCCAAGATTGTAAAGTTTCTGGGGTTGATTTGCAAGGGAATTTGCACTTTGCAGGGGAAGTTCCCTTTAGCTTAGTGAATGTGGTGAAATTTGACTTTGCCAGTAATACCCAATCATGTGCAAGGAAACTAATTCATACTTGCAAATGATGGGATGATGAAAGTCAGCAGAGATTCATCTCATTCAGTAAGCTAAGAGGAAACTTTCTGTCCAAAGTTTAAATTCCCTTACAAAGTGAACAGCCTATTTGACTTTAGTAAATGAACCATTTTGTGATTTGAGGAGTGAAACCAGTAGAACACATGAGAGGATGTTTTCCCATTGCTCATCTGTAATATTCTCAATATAATTTTCCCAGCTTTATTTATAAGTTACTGGGGGTGTCAACATTCAGTAAGTTAGCATTGTATTATAGATCTAGGAGATAATTTCTCTTTTGAAAAAATGTTCTGGCAGTGAGGTTTATGAGCGGGGCATGTTCTAGCATCAATGGAGTAGAAGTACTACGAGTGGTTAAAGTGTGTTTTAGCTGAAGGTATCGAAAGACAAACACTTTTGGTGGGGTAAATTCAGATTGTAATTAGGAAATGGACTTGAGAATATTGTCAGTATAAAGTTGGTATAGAAAACACATATCGTTTGATTTCTAGAGGTTCCACCCATCAAGCTTACGGACTACTTCCAGATTAGTAAAGCCTTCATAATGTTGCATTTATGCATGGGTATCTCCCAAAGAGGAGGTCCTCTTCCAGTGATTGAATGAAAGGGGAGGTAGAAGTAGCTATGATTGTAATTGCTTGTATAGTGTCAAGGTTTTGGAAACCTCCAATGGGGCCATATATTGCAGTTGAGAGGCCATATATTGCAGTTATAAATTCGGATTGGGGGCCGCAAGACCACCCTCTGTAACTGAATGCTGCAGAGTTTGAGGATTATGAATGGCTGGCGTCCCTTCCATATAAAGTTTCAGAATATAGTTTATTTGTTTAAACCATCATCCAATAATCCAGATTGGGGAATTATGTAATATGTACAACAATAGTGACAACCAAATCATTTATTTAAGTTTACTCTCCCCACTACATATAGTGGCAGCTTACTCCAGTTTTTGTTCTTCTCCTTAAATGTAGAAATAAGGGTATTATACACAAATCTAAATGATTAGATATTATGATCTCAAGATATTTAAAGGAATCTATTAATTTCTTTAGACGTGTAGCAAGCATTATTAGCAAACAATTTTGGTGTCAGTAGCAAGTAGGGAAGAAAACCTCAAACCACATGGCCATATGAGGTCAGTGTCATATGGCCATGCGGCCTAGAGATACACACACATCACTTCTACATTGGTTGGTGTTTAATTAGAACTTCTGATTTTGCTCAGTTGGTTGTGAAATGCAATGTCAAGCGGTGTGCCAGTTCTAGCCAGGAGAGGTAGAGGGTCAGAGAAATGTCAGAAATGGTGTGTGTGTGGGATTTGGGGGGGTCACTCAGATCTCATTTAGAACTATGGATATCCCCTTCCTCTGCCTTGATGGCATCATCAATCATGGTGGAATTTCAGAGTGTTCCCTACAGCCTAATTGCAGAATCCAAGCTATAGCCAAAACTTTTGTGTGGGTAAGGGTGGAGAAGAAGATTAAGTGTTGGCTTACTGCCACTGTAATGCTGTAGGAATAGTTTAGACTTTTTAATCATTTATTTAATAGGGTGAGAATGGCTTCAGAATTTCTTCGTCGGTGATGTTTACGCAATACTTAATAGGAAAGAAATCACTCCAGGGCAGTTGCATACATTACAAGGATTTTTAGCACTTTTAATTACAGATTACTATCTTGTTCTGTTCTGTATTTTCTAAGATGCCATTGCAGTGAGTCGTTTAAAAGAAAGTGCTAAATGGGAGGATCTGCCTCCTATGATCACATGATCCATCCTAGAGTAGAAATAAACTTCACTGGCATCCCTGTAGATATTTAGAAGCCTTTTCCAGTACATCACCAAGAGGAAAGGCTTACTACAGCAGATGGAAGACTGTAGTGCTGCCGAAATTCTGCCTCCCGAAGTACAGACCTATGGACAAAAACAGAGAACTGGTAAGCCTGTGTGATCCAGGCGCAATCAGTTTGCAGTTCTCTTTTTCTACTGTGCTTCTTTCACCAGGGGGCAGCTTACAGACTCCAGGTATCTTTTTCATTCAAAAAAACAAACACAAGAGCACCCCATTTAATCTTAAAATAGGATAAAGTAATTTACTTACAAAGGTAGATAAGTTTGAGCGTATGAGCAAGGGTACATCAGCCCATCAAGCACAGTCCGTCCTTTCTGCCGGTTTACCTTCGGCTTCAGGCTCCGTAGTCCGTGCTGCCTGGTTAACACGTTTCAGGGGCACACCCGAAAAGCCCGGTTTCCGGGGAATAGACTTCAATGAGACTGCCTGAAAACATGTGACACAAGCATATTCACATGTTTTTCACACACTTTTGTGCCTCAGGTATTCGAAGATAAGAAATCAGCACTCAGAAATTCAACATGCAAATAAAGTTTGTTTTATTACAAATTACGTCACATAGATCAAAAAGCCAAAGTTTGGGGGATGTACAGGGTTCCTTCCTAAATAAGCAGATACCAAGAGTGTACCACCCTATCTGATATCACTGTGAGGTCATATTCCCACCTGAAATCACAATAATAATAATTGAATATGAAATCACAGTGACATATGTATACCATTTACATTACTGCATTTGTCCCTGTGTCGCCTTGAGGAAGGGACCCTGCGTAGCCCCGAAACGTTGGCATTATTGACGTAATTTGTAATGAACCAAACATTATCTGCATGTTAAATTGCTGCATGCTGTTGACTTATCTTGGAATACCTGAGGTTTTGCACGGTACCATCTGTTGCAGTCACCACCAGCACCTCTGTTATTATTGGTCACAATGCTGCATGGTGTGTGGCTGGCATCTAAGTCAACATTTGTGTGCTTAACAACTGTTCTCCTCCCCCTAAAAATCTCAGTCATGGAAGAGAAAATGGGGGGTTGAGTATTTTCCTTGCTTGATGTGGAGGGGTTCATCCACATGTTGAGGACCCACATCAACTTTTATGACCCCAAAGTTTCTTTGTCTCTTATTCGTCTTTTCTTGTTTCTTGCTGCCAAGAAACATGGCATAGCGGTCGTGATTCAAGAGCTTCAAGAACACAAGTCCCCAAACAGAAAAACCAGGAAGCAGATACAAGGATGACAACATTTGATGCCACAGATGATCTGCTTTCCATTGGACCAAGCGAAACACGTGAAACTTGAAAATGTATCAAACACACTTGAAATGCGCTCCAGGGCTGTAAAAATTACACTCTATTCTGAAAAGTGGGAAAATAGCTTATTAGTCTTTTCTAGGTTAACAGTCATCTAATTTTTGTAATGCTGGGTCCTGCTCATTCGGCCAAAAACTGTACACCAACCACTGGCAAAATCAAAATATAATAGACCAGTGGGGTGATTCCCACCATCTCTGTTAGCGTGGATGGGGGAAGAGAGTTTTTCTCATTGAACACCCCACCTTCCCTGAATAAACTACTAGTGTAAAGTGTGTGCAACTTGTACAATAATTAACTTATGTTCTTTTTATAGTATTTATTTGCGTGTGTTTATTGAGATATTGTTATTAGCACTATTGCACTTTGGAATAATTGGAGTTGTTACGGGTAATCACTTATTCATCGGTTCACTATTTGTTGTTGCAATAGATTTGATTATTAGAAATTGTGTATTGATTACTTCTATTTATATATCTTGATAATAATTTATATTTAATGATTGTCACATTTATTTATTTGTCAATTTGATGTATTGATAATGACATTGTGTTCTTTTTTAGTTTTTGTTTTTAGTTACCGGTATCTGATTTTAGATAAACAGCTTTTGGATTAACAGCATTAATAAGTACAGAGTATCTGTTTTTTGGTATTTTTATGTCAGCAGTCCATGAGACTAGTAAACCTGTATTAATTTCCAACTCTAAATCCAACTCAATCCAAATGAGGAAACTTTATAAAACAGTATTTATTCCTCATATCATTGGTTCTGAGCAAATTATTTTGTTAACATATAATGCATGTTTGAAGAGAAGTCCAAGTGCATGCACTAAAAGGTCATTGTTGGGTGATATTTATATTGTTAGGGGCCAAGTCCACTCATAACTAATATATCAGATTTGAATAACTTCTAGCTAGTTCAGTGGTGGATGGGAGCCATTGGTCCTTCATCCATGTGACGATCTTTCATTTCAGGGTCATTCCTCATGGGCTATGTTTGCTGTAGGCATGCCTCAAAAATATCTACTTTCCCTAATAGGAACTAGCATATAGGCAAGCTGGAAAGTGCCTGTCATGTCACCTAGCAGCAGATACAAATGTTAGGTGCAATTTATCACTAACCAATCAATTTATCAGTTCCTGCTAGTCCTTGTGAGATTGAGTATTTAACCTGTAAATCATAATTTGCTACCCTAGTTACAACCCTGGCCTGTCCTTGGGCTTCTATTAATCTTCTGTCTGCTGTCTGCTTGGACTTCTGCCTTTACACTTTATCTTAAAGCAGACCTTTACCAATATCTTTAAAATAACAACAAATACACATTTAGAAATGTTTAGTAATGACAATCTACAAACACATACTTCTAGATAATTGCTGGCTTTGTATTCTTTGTATACCTTATTTCTCTTTTCTTCCCCAGTCTTCTGTCAGTGGCCATGTTTACTAAGGGGGAGATTACTAGCTCTCCTATTACTTCCTGGATTTGTGGCACATGTGACTAGACACGTGACTAGGACATGTGACCATGTACATCATCTCAGGGGAGGAAAATGCCTTTCCCTTGGATCTCGTGAGATTACAGATGAGATTTCCCAGCAATGTTCTGCTGATGACAAGGCAATCCCAGTCAGTGTGCATTGCTTTGGCAAACTGAAGTCATTTTGCCCTTTCAAAGCTGGAAGTGAATGCTCTGCAAGTGTAAGTATTTCAAAATCATAACATTTTACCCCTGACATGTCTATGTTATTATAAATCATCACACATAGTGGGATGCATTGGTAGAATTTTATTTTTGAGTGTAAATGTCCACTTTAACACCACCAGATGCATGGCTGTTATATGACTCTTCAAGCATGCTGCCTTCCCTGGCGACTGCCAATTTAAGGATTAAACTCTTGCCTGAAAATGTTGCACATTGCTTCTGTTGCTTGTCATCTCATAAGCTATTACCAGTGGGGTAAAACCAGGGATTGCCATGCTGAAATATCCATGCTTCCTTTCATCCATAATTCCCGAAGTCCAGACACTCCTTTGTGCCGGGGTGTGTGGGGGCAGGGGTCGTTGTTCCTCACACCAACCCTTATTGTTGCAGATGGTTGTGACACACCCTTCTCTGATACAGTTAGACTGTAGAAGTGATGCAGTAGTGTACTCCCTGCACTCTCACATTGAAAGAGCAGCAGCAGATTAACAAGGTCATCTCTCTGCTCACGGTTCTCTCTCCTTCTATCATCATGCAACTTGTCAGCACATTTTCATGCTGCATACCTGTTTGCTCCCAGTCCTGCCCCTCCCTCTCCTAGTCCTGCTGTATAGTGGATTGCAAGAAACTGATATCAAATCAAATTCAGGTACTTACGCTGGTTGCACTTGACAAAAAAAAACACATTTAATTATTTATTAATTAATTGATGCACTCATTTGTGCATATGAACATTATGTTAGCATGCAGGCTTTTGTTGGTTAAATATGCAAATTGATGTATATTAACAAGACATTGGTGATAGCACCCATGTGTAAATGAGCATTCTATTAGCATGCATGTTTTTAATGCTTAAGCATGCCTATTAATGTATATAAATGAGGGATGGCTGAGCTCACCTAGACAACCCCATTGCAAACCTTTTCTCAGGAGAAAAGATAGCAAATTACTTGATAAATCAGTTCCTCTAAAGAAATCAGCCACAAGTGTATACTGCTACCCATAACCAATTTAGATAACCAACATCTCCTATCTAATAGTACATTACAACCTATAGCGATTTTAGTTATTGGACCCATCTTTTCTGGTTCTGATAGTAACAAATTGAAATCGTACGTAAGTGATTTCTTTGCTCACACCCATTGGTTATAAAGGGCCTAAAATGTGTTCACTTTCTGCTGCACTCCTTGAGGAAGACCATTAGCCACAAATATCTCAATCCCACTTATCCTCACATGTATATTACTGCATTCATCTTCTCAATCATTTTATTATTCTTATGTATAGCAGTGGCAACTTCTATATGCAGCACAGTGTTTTAGGGCTAAGTATTTAAAGCTAAACTCAAAACAGATATAACAACACAAGTAAATAAAGTGATACATTTATTACATTATTATTATACAGGATTTATATAGCGCCAACAGTTTGCGCAGCGCTTTACAATAATACCTACAGTACATGTATTTTAAATGAAACTAATGTAAGGTATATATCTGAATTTGACTTGATATTAGCATTTTATGATCCCTGATACTGCAGTGCTCAGACTGGGAGAGGGAAAGGCAGCATCTGGGGCTTTTTAAGTGCCCTGCACGTAAATATTTTGACAAAGAATATTTGCCGACAGGAGACGAAAGTAGGGAAGTTATCCCATTAGTCTGTTGATGCTCCTTCACTGTCCAATTAAAGGCAGGCAAGGTAGGTAGATGATATGCAGGGTTCTGAAAATTACAGGATAGGATAGACAGAAATACAAATCCTTTGGTAGCTATTTTTAGCAATTTGACTAAAGTTTAACCTGTTTATACAAATATGAAGTTTGAGATCAAAACTATTGGTTCGGTGTTTAAACGTGATGCAAAGCTTTTAGTGTAATACAATCCATGGAGCATGTCTCCTAGTTACAGGATGAGTTAGATCCACTGGATGATGGGGCACCCACAACTATATGGCAAATGAGGTTTAGTGAGGAAGAATCTAAAGTACTGCATTTGGGAGCTACAAATATGCAACATACTCTCTATGGGGGATTAAAACTGGGTTAATCAATGATGAAGAATGATCTGTGTTGTCTTGTAGATCATAAATAACAGCATCTAAATGGTATTCTACAGCTTCCAAGGCAAACAAGATAACTTTGGTAATAAAAAGGAGTCCTAATGCCGGTACAGTTCAGACAAAAGCAACAAAATAAAGGATCATGGTAGCCCTTACTTACAGGTAAAAAGTAATGGTATTGAATCTTTTTCCCACTTAGGAAAAAATGATTACAGAGGATATGATTATCTTCTTAAAACATAAAGGACACAGGTAGTAACTTCAGTGGGAAGCACTTAACTTTATTTATTTTTTCTTCAAAAGACACAAGGGTAGTCCTTGCAGTTGGAAGAAACCTATTGTATGTAGGGTTATAATTTGTAAAAGCTTTCATAATCTGCAATGGTCTCCCCAAATAATTCATTCTACCAGATATGGTATATTGTTAAAGAGAGTGTAAATACTTTCCTAAAAGATACAGGGTTACCTTGTTTGTGCACAGGAGGAAGGGATGGTGGTGGTGGGGGTTGTAAAGTTGTCTGTAAATACAATACCACTATGTAAATCAGGATGTCATGGGCTATTCATCCTTGGAGCACCATGAGGAGCAATGACTGTTGTTCAAATATGTAGTGTATCTTGTTATGTAAGATATCTGTCTGGGTGGCTACATTGGGGGGAATTTATCAAAACTGGAGCAAACAGAATCTGGAGAAGTTGCCCATGGCAACAAATCAGCTTCTCTCTTCAGTTTGCTCAGGTAAGATTTGAAAAATGAGACAGGGAAGCTGATTGGCTGCAGTGCAAATCTGCTCTAGATTTTGTCTGCTCCAGTTTTGATAAATCCCCCCATTATCTTTTCACGTTAGAAGAAAACATCTCACCTAGGAGGTATCCTTTAGATGAATGGTCTATGATGCTTTGGTGTAAATGGTAGTGTTTATTTCATAGTGATCAATACAATGATATTACATGTGTACATTGTTGTTACAACTCTCTTATCTTTTGGTCATGCGTTTGTTGACATCACTGAATTTTGACCCAGGTGTGCTAGCATCTTTAATTCTTTCATGAAATGTCCAGCATTCTATTTTATCTTCACGGATACCACAGCAGTTTGGTAAATAGCATAATCTGTTTAGATCCTGTGGATCTCTGATCACTGGGGATTAAAAAAGGAAATGTGATCTCTTTGTTGCCGTCAAGCAGCTCATGAAGGAACATGGAAGCTGTATATGACTTCAGCATGCCAGTCAGATTGTAAAAAGGAATGCTGAGCAACTTGGGCTCAAGGAAAATGGTCCACATGTCACTACTACACGTTGCTATCTTCCGGCAGACCAGCATAGGTGCAACAACATCATCTCTGAGGTACCACTGGACTACATATGTGCAAGGTTTGGACAGCTTCACCCTGTTAAATGCAAATGTGCAGGTGGCAGTACATTTTAATGGCTAGATACACATACCACTTGCACATGTGCTCTATAACTGTCCAATGCTGCAGAACTGCACTTTGGTCAGGAAAATCCACATAAGCACTTTAATATATGTAGTATAGTATAATATATAATATTATCCAGTATATTATACTATACTATCACCATTAGGGTCCAGCAAAGGAATTGTTCTCCCTATTCCAGCAAGAGTTTTTCCTATTCCTCTGGATAAACCTAGGTTTCTCATAAGGATGATTTTTTTTCTAAAGCTGAACTCAATAACACTATAATCTGTTTCCATAATAAAGAGAATGTTCACTTTGGAAAGTGAATGTTAGTAAACAGATTGTTCAACCTATGATATTTCATCTCATTCGGCAACACGGATGAGATGAAATTACATTGATAATTGATGCCATCTGGGCCAGGTGCTTTATCTATTATAATTTTCCTCTCCACCATATTATTTGGCATTGATCATTAATTTGTCAAAGCGAAAAAGAAAAAAACTAGCTATTAATTAAGCTTAAGTGTTGGTCTATACAAAAAAATAATTTTTAGAAGTCCTACATCATCAGAATTCTCCCTCTTTAGTTTTGTATATTTAATGTAATATTATTAGCAATCTTTTTTTTTGTTTTGAAGTTTTTGTTACATTTCTCAAATTTAATTTATGAAATATAATTATCCTCTGGCAGCACAGCTTGTTGTCCATCAAAAAATGCTCATGAAATCTAATTGCACTGGAGACCACCTACTGTATATGCTACTTCCTAAATGATACTTAAGTCTCTACTCGCAATGCCAGGTAGGCATCTAAAGTTTGGACCCGTATCTTCTGGATCGTTACAACTTGCTCTGCAAACCATTGCCTAAGGACTCTGTGATTGCACTCCTCAATTGAAAACCTAATGAAGTATCCTTGAATCAATTTAAACTCCTATTACATGTGTTCACAGCCGTGAAGAAAGTGGTTGCACAAACTTGGAAGACACCAACCCGTAATTTTCACGGCAGTAAAATGTGTGTCACCTGGATGATACATGAAAAATCTATATATGGAAAAGCATCTTCAAATGAGATGTTGGCCAAATTTGATATTATATGGCAACCACGGGTTACTCACTTCTTATCTTCTAACTTTGACCATTATCTATTGCAGCTATAACAATAATGCTGGGTCACCTCACCTTTAGCATTCCAGAAGATTTCTCTGTTGATGGTCACAGGAGACTAAGGGATCTATTCACAAAGCTGCCGAAGGATCTGGCCGTAGCTTCGGCCGATCCTTCGGCTAGCTTCGGCCCCAGGACCCCTTCGGTTCAGGAGAACCGAGGGGGTGCTGTACGGGCTATTCACAATAGCCCGTACAGCTCCCGATCACGGCCGAGCGTCTCAGTCGAGCCGATCGCATATGCCTCGGCT
>NW_017306590.1:499557-508873 GCF_000935625.1 Nanorana parkeri
CCGATGTATGGCTGAAATCAGCCGTACCAGCCTGAAGTGAATAGCCGAACAGTGTTCGGCTCACTTCACTTCTGATCGGTCATTCACTCGGCTGCCCTCGGCAGCTTTGTGAATAGACCCCTAAGTCTATTCTACATCCAATGTTTTCTCTTTTATTTATTTAATGGACTATTGAAGATCTAGGATCATGGACATTTTTTAACCATTTATTATTTTCACTGTATTGCAAGTTACACACATGCATTTTTCTAGTTGGTATTCTTTGCACATTGCATCGCATTGATTCACAGTTAATATTTAGTGCATTTGAATTTTCACTATGGATATTTTGTAGCAATTACATTTACACTAAGGTGCATGTTATATACATGCGTTTCTTCTTTGTTTTGCACGTTATATCTGACCACACAGATTTCAGCTGCTGCTTAACTTGATTAGAGTAGTGGCGCGAGGTTTCACATTATTTACTGTTATTCTATTTCTCGATATGTTTTTTTTTAAAATGCGATTGTGTGTTAAAAAAGTAGAACAACCTAGCATGAGAATGGATCCCTGTTCCTACATCTTTCTTTTTCAAATCTTGTGTGTTGCTCACATTTTGCTCTATGTTGAGTAAGCAAAAATCTAATAAAAATCTATTGAAATTAAAAACTAACCAATTATTTCAATTTTTTTTATTGCAGTGCAGTATATAGGAGCTGGATTTACACTGCCAAAATGTAAATAAAAGCAGGCAAACATAGTATCATGACACATCAAACAGCCAGTGACCATACTACCTAGGACTTAAGTTCGGCCCACAAGCTCTCACAAATAAAAAGCTCATATCACCTAGGGCTGAAACTGCTCAGTACACCACCTGTGGAAGACAGGCAGTAGACCACAAGCACAAGTAATTTCTTTATTTTCTCACTTAGCTTAGGATTTGTTTTGGATCAAATACATTTTAAGATATTTCCCTAAATTTCAAATATGCCTTTCTATGTTATTGTTGATAAGATACTTTATGTAATTCTTAGAAGCTCAGTACAGTATCTTTTATTTTTCAATTCCATTTTCAAAAAACTTAATGTAGCCTTAGAAGGGATAGGAGGAAAGAAATGCCATTATTAGCTTCAGATAACATAAAGACTGCTATCATTTCTGTGTATATTTCTGACAGCATTTTTATGAACTTTCGGAGGACGACTTAATAAAAAAAGGAACAAAAGTGAAGGTGTTGCTCAAAAAGACTATTCTGATTTTTTGTTTATCTTTGCCAGTGAATACAAAATGAAGCATATATTCATTGAGCAACCCATTTGTATGTGGTAGTGTAGCTCCTAAAAGTGTTGTACATAATAGAATCTCATTGGCTCTGGCAGCTCATTGGACACAAATCCCCACTATATTTACTGGGGAAAAAATTATAAATTAAATATTTATAGCAAACCTGTGTTTTGCCCATGAAGGGAAAAGCAGCGGTTTCACTTTAAGGCCTGCGTGCCCCTGCCAGTTAATTAAAGCTTAAGTAAACCCTCCTATCATTAACAGTTAAAGGCAGAGCCATCTTAACCTCTACTGAGATCTACAGTTGCCATAGTGCTGCACATGTGATCAGCTATGACACCAGCCATTTCAGGGCTTGAAAGTTCAGTTGAGAGCTGACATAGGCACACTGGCATCTGTGGCAGCTATAAGCAGGGGCATGCCTTGAATGTAACTATTTTGGGTTTGGTTGCATTTTAAGCACTGGGAGTGAAGTCAGCTCTAAGTTTCACTGGTTGGAGCTTACACAAGGCTTACTGTGTGTCTACTTGCATGTGACAACACTAGGCCAATCAGCACTAGGCCAGATCTACCTGCAAAACAAGAGAGTAAATACTTGCCTCTAATGCTGCCCAACACTACCGGATGTGTTCCATTGAAGAGATATCTTCCCCTGAAGTCTGTTGAGAAACCATCACTTCCGGGAGTGTCGATCTCCGGAGTTCCCCGATGCAATCAGTGGTATCTCCTGTTGACCCCTACATCATTACCATGTTCGACAGTGATGTGGGGGTCAGCAGGAGGAACCTTTAAATTCATCATTGCTCCCTGAAGTGTCAGCTTCTCAGTGAACTTCAAAAAATATTTCTTGAATGGAGCAACATTTGGCAGCATGGGGAACAAGTGACGCAACTTTTTCTCCTCTCCTTTTGCAGTTAGATCTTTCTGGGCATTTTGTTTTCTAGACAGGGTACCTTTAAAACAAACCCGCTGCTTTGCCCTGCACATGAAAAACATAGGTTTATTTTGTATATTTTAGGTTCAAATATTTGTGACCTTTTCCAGCAATTACATTACTATAGTTTGATAGAAACCAGCAACAAGTTGGCTGCAGCTGAAATTTCTGGAGAGAGAGGCAGATTTCGCTGAAATTATAGCAGAGCTGCAATGAGGACTCCAGAACAGCCCATGGCTGGAGTTTGGCTCTGGAACAAAGCTTAAAGGGGCATGCAATTGTTGGAACTCCATCAGAGCTGAAATTGGAAATCCGAAAACAATGATTGATCCTTAGAGCTGTATGACTATGGCCTTGTTACCATAAAGTGTTAAATATTTTATTTCTCTTGGGAAATGCTTATGTTAGCCTACATTTGGAGCCGATCGACACATCATAACTGATCCCATACAGCAAAACATGTTTATGATATCAACTGATGATTTGCAGACTAAGGTTTGACTAACATCTCAAGAGATCTATACAACCTTTTCACTGTATTCCAGTTACTGACTGTTTAATATAGATATTTTTTTTACAAAGATATCCATGTCTTAAAGCTAGGAATAGCCACAAACCTGTATTTATTTGGCTTCATAAATCCTGAACATCTGTAATTTTTAGGATAACTGTTCTTGTAAACAATTTCAGGATGATTTGTTCATTCCATATGAGTTCAAGCTGAAACTGTAGGAATTTGTATTGTTGCTCGTTTACGTGTTTCCAAAGAGAGAAAAAAAGAACTATGTATTATATAAATGCAGAAAGATTTAAAAATACAGTTTCTCCCTGTTAAACACTTATTTTTTTAATGCATATTCATAACGGTTTCATCTCTATTTTCACCCATGAGTAGACCAGGACAGACACACCAGCAGCGTACTGTGAGGCATAAAAATTAAATCTGGTAAACAAGATAGTATACTCACATGCCAGTTAAATCTAGACTCCAGGGAGCTATACAAATTATTACATATTATTCTGTATTTTACACACAGTTAACAAAAGTACCTACATTTTTCTTGATATCAGCTTTCTGTATTTCCCTGCACAGAGAAGGAGAGGAAACACCATAAGAAAACTATGGCTCTACTGCATCTTACAGATCAACAGTAGAGAAGGTACAATTATGGCATAGCGAGCCTCTGCTTTATCAATGTTCAATCACACACTGGTTCTACACCAGGCTTTGGGTTCAACTGCAGTGAAGTTGGCAAGAAGGTCACCAGAAGAGCAGTGGATAGAAAAGATGAAGAAGATTGGGGCTTACATTGATACCAAGGATACATATCTACAAGTCAACATGTAGGAAGCAATATGCAACAAAAAATAAGTAATAAATAAGGAATGTTAACTTACATATACTGTATGTATAAGTTATATTGTAAATAGTAGCACGGATTTAGGAGATATCCTCAACATTGGCTACACGTATGGAATTGTATTGGCCTATTTTAATGGAATATGCAAAAGTTGAACTCTTACCCTCATGTGTGGCTCTTCTTGTCCGATTCCAATCTAACGTGTTCCATAGAGCCTTCTGCACACATGAAATGCTGGCCATTATTAATGCACCCCAATACAAAATACTCCATGTAGGCCTGTGGGCATATACTGTCTTTGGGGATCCAGCACTACAATCCACTATATTGTCTAATGAGAGAGCAGGGCTTGGATGTTCTGTCTGGATCCCAAATCCTTTGTTAAGAAAAACAATTCCCACATATGTATTTAAACTGTGTATTTATCTGTTTGCCTGGGTCTCACTCCTAAGGTGAGGACAACTGCACACAATTATTTGTCTCTAATCCAGTAACTATGATGTATCACATTAGTAATTCACCCTTGTTGCAAAATATGGTGTATACCTTTGCACATTAAGAGTTGTATATAGTTATTCTGATGGAGAGTTGCTACGGAAGCAATTCTAAATGCATATCTCCTGAGAGATTAAAAACACAACTTTATGTCAAATTGCTAAAACTTGTGATGCATCTGGTCACTTCATCAGATCAGCCAGATAGTTGCGTACTTTTTACATTAGTGTTCACTTCAGATACCTAACCAGGTTAACAATAATTTTCTAAACATAATTCAGTCATAATTCCTGATCTGAATTCTTGTCCTGGGCCAGAAATGATGAAGGAGCAGAAGCTCAGCATGTAAGCCAGGCAGCTAGCAGTGGGCAGCACAGTGGCGAAGTAATTAGCGCTCCTGCCAGGTCACTATCTACAAGGAGATTGCATGTTCTCCCTGTGCTTGCATAGGTTTTGTCCCACTCTACAAAGACATACTGGTAGGTTAATTGGCTCCTGTCTAACTTGGCCTTCGTATGCAGGCATGTGAGATAGGGATCTTAGATTTTAAGCTCCTTGGGGGCAGGAACTGATGAGAATGTGCACTGTGTAAAGCGCTGTGTAAAACTGTCATCTCGTATGTGCAGAGTTAGATAGTTTTTTACGTACATGCATACCCCTCCACCCCTTCTACCAACCCTGTCCCTCCTGAACAGGTTGTACCCCTGTACATTGGTTGCCCAGTCATGTGCGCTGTCTAGCCAAGTTTCTGTTATTCCCACTATAGCGAAGTTCTCATCTAGTAGCATAAGTTCGAGCTCCTCTTTTTTGTTTGCTAGACTTCTAGCATTGGCGTACATACATTTTAGTTTGGTACTAGTTTGGGTGTTATTATTACTCATTTCTGGAGCCCAACTACTTTTTTTTGTATTAGACCTTGGTATGGTTGATACATTATTTATTAGATTGACTGGAGTCATTAGATTAACTAGATTGACTGGAGTGAACAGATGTAGCTCGTCTCTGCAGTAGAGCTGGTAGCCGACTGAGAAGTCAGCCCAGTTCTCCAGGAAACCAAAGGCCTCTTTCCGACACCAGCTCCAAAGCTACTTGTTCAGTTCTCTCAACTCTCGCTGTCTCTCTGGAGTGGCTCATGGCACCGGCAGTATCTCAGAGAATACTACCGTGGAGGTCCTTTACTTCAACCTAGCACCTAAGTCTCTGAACTCGCTTTTTAGTACCCACCATTTGCCTCCTATTTTGTCATTGGTGCCAATGTGCACCATGACAGCTAGGTCATGCCCAACCCCATCCAGTAACCTGTCCATTCGTTCCGTGATGTGTCGTACACGAGCCCTCGGTAAGCAACACACTGTTCAACGCTCACGGTCCCGATGGCAGATTGCCCTGTCTGTCCGTCTGATAATAGAATCCCCCACCACCAAAATCTGTCTTTCCTGTCCCTCCATGCTGCTCCCATCCTTGCTGGAGCAGTCACTCCCCCTGCTGATAGAGGAGGCGTTTGTTCCAGAAATGTCACCCCTGAACTAACAATCACAGCATCCTGCAACCTGCCATATTTATTGGGGTGTATTATTTCAGGACTGGCTACACACCTCAGGATCCTGCTTCTCCAAACCCCCCTCCTCATCTATTCTGCCCTCCACCAGAGCATGGTGCGTCAAGTCCAGACTCCTTTCCATGTTGTTTATGCTCCGTACTGTTGTCATTTTATTGTTTAGATCCAGAATCTGGGCTTCCAAAAAAAAAACCTAGCTCACATCTGGTTCAACAGTATTCGCCCTCGAACGCGTGTTCAAGAAATGCATACATTGCGCAAGATTTGCACCGGGTTGCATACTCATAGAAAACCCTTTTTTTTTTTTGTTACATTTTTTTATTTAGAGGTTACCCTCCCAGTGCAAGCTTAGGTGCTCATTTTGGTATAGGCAGGAACATAGCTGAACCACATTGGCTAGGTTATCATTTCCCTGTTCTTCAATGGAAGGAATTATAACAACTCTCAGTGGTATATAGTCATATAAATGAGCTATTAGTTCACATGTAAGCTAGAGCTGGATTCCTTAGTATGTTCCTTTGCAGCTTGAGGCTTACAGGTCTAATTCTCTGAAAAGATCTTTCATTGTCAATATTGTACCTCAAGGTACCTACAAATGATTGACAAGGATAAATATTTTAGAGGAGGAAGAAGTTTTATCAAAGAAGTGGATTCAATATATCACGCCTCAGGCTATCATTTCATATTTTGATGCTAGTAGTCTAACAAGCAGTACATGTTGAAGTATGATAGTTATTGGGTCTGTTTGTTGCCAGAGGGATCAACAGCAGCCTTGGGGATTATAGACGTGTCTTAAAAAGTCAGTAAAGCCACTATATATCATAATTGTACGTTAAAGCAGAATATTACTGAGTGAAATAGTATACCAGAAATAACCTAAATGCTTATCCTTATGTAAATATTCAAGTTATGCTATCTTTTTGCCCTTCTGGAGCAGGGGACCATGTTGGAGGCAAAGTATTTAGCTTCCAGACTGTCAGATATACACACTGGCTCTGTGAGAAGCAAAAAGTATATTGACAGTTTAATGCATAGTGAAAAATACCAGTAATGCTATGGTAGACTAAATGTCAGTACATTCTTATCCATTGTAATCAGAGATGAGCAGATTGATATATGTGAATTGTGGCAAGTTGGTCCAATCATATATATTTGGCATTTTCCAAATGTAGATGCAACTGATCTATGTACATCTGTAGGATTTATGATCCCGTGTAATCAAGATTTCTCAATTCATGTCATTGAAAAACTAAACAAGAATTCAGATTGTTTGCTATTTGTTAATTTAGTTTTTTCACTTTTAAACAATCAGCCCACAATTACTACCATTGTGTGTAACCTTGTTCAGAATAAGTATGGCTATTCTGGTTTGTCAGGGCAGGAAGAGACACTGAAACTGTGATTTAACAGAGCCAATGTTGAAGTAAAAGTCATTTAACGGTGATGAATGCAGACTACTATATGGAAACTGGTTCAGTATGATCACTAGGAGACATCAGAGAAGGAAAGTGGCACTGAAAAACCACTACAGTGTATCACCAAAAGGCCAAACATACTGTATCTATAGAAAAGGCTTCTTCAAAATTAGACAGCTGTAGAAACTGTAATGTTACTCTAGCTTCTCGCTCTCAAGATATCAGGACAAGTTCTGTGCGTTGGAGCATGGTCAGTGGCAGTGACCTAGTGTTGGGTTCTCTGGTCTGGAAGTCTTTTTCTACATTTATAGACATCATACCCAAAATAGCATGTGATATATGTTAGCAAGGTATGAGCTTGGGTCCATCCATTCATATATTGGAATGTCTGTGCTCCAAGAGTATATGCCAAATAGTCTGTTCACTTTGCAAGGGAATTTGCACTGTGCAGGGGAAGGTTCCCTCAGCTAGGGTTTAAAAAGGCCTTGGCCATACTCTGAAGAATTCATGAATATGTTAGTAGATCTCACATTGCTAAAAATGCTTTCTTAACCTCCCTGGCAGTCCGATTATCTCATTTTTTTTCTATTTTTTACTTTTAAATCTCTCGCTGGTTCCGCCCCCCTGCGAAGCAGGCGCTCGTAAGGGGCAGAACCCGGATGCCGGCATCGGCCGGAGGACACAGCGGGGCTCGTGGACAAGGTAAGTTACGCACAGTGTAATCCCAAGTGTGGCTTTGGTACTGAAAATTAACCCCGAGCCACACTCGGGATTACTGCCAGGGAGGTTAAACTTGCAAAAGTACAGTGGTCTTCCCTTCAATAAGTAATCTGTGACATTGCCAAACTATGATATTTCAGCCTAAAAATGCTCCATCACCTCTATGGGTAACAAAAAACAGTCAATGACAGATCCAAGATGCCGGGGCGTATCCACCACAAGGCAAACTAGACATTTGTCTTGGGCAGCATTTTCCAGGAGGGTGGCAAAAAATGGTGTCCCCAAACCAGTAAGTCAAACAGGGCCGGACTGGCCTCCGGGTCTACTGGGCACTTGCCCTTTGGGCCGAGGCAAGGCGGGTTGACTTGGCCACTTAGAATCAGGCAGCGGCGGCCCTATTCAGGCAAATTAGGCAGCTGCAAGACCCCACAAGCAGCTCCCTAATTAAAGAGTTGCCCGGTGGAGGAGGGGGGCCCAGTGAGATGCGGTCTGCCTGGCTTTGTACAGGAGGTAGAGCAGAAGCAGTGGGCGGCTCAGGGCTGGCCATAGCAGGCGATCGGATGGCGCAATGTCCCGGAGGAAGGGTGGGGGGCTGAGACCCTGCACAGCCCACCTGAGACCCCGCACAGCCCACCTGAGACCCCGACCAGCTCTGCTGAGACTCTACACAGCCCACTAGAGACACTGGCTTCCCTGCTACGCTAATAGCGCAACCTGTCAGAAGCTGGATACAGCGTGTGCGCTGTACCCTACGACTGACAGGTTACGCAAAATGTCTTAAATAGGAATGGGTGGGGGGCGCATGCGCGCGGCTGCCGATGACGGGTGGTAAGTGAGACAGCTCCGCGACTCCTCCGGACAAATTACCCACTATAAAAAAATAAATAGGAATGGGTGGGGCAAATTTGGATTGGTGGTGCCCCAGTTTAGTCTTGCCTAGAACAGCACAAAACCAAAATAAACCACTGGCCAGGAGCACAGGTAATATTAGTACTGTTTCTAAGGAGGCATCAGAGTGGAACAAGCTTCTGAGTTAGGAAGTGAAAAAAGCAAAGAGAGGCTGCCTCAACTTTTGCATTATAAGATTTCTTTAGCATCTTATTATATCTCAGAGGAGTCAGTGCTGGATTGGAGACCCGCCGCAGCACTGGAGGGACAGATGAAAAGGACAGGAAAGAAGAAGATTGGATTAAGAGACATCATGTAAGGGATGTGGTTTAATTAACATTGGGTGGAGGGAAAAAGATTTTTGACTTTAATGTCACTTTAAAACTTACCGATGTCTTGCTCCCATCCGAAGCTCTGAAGATTCTTGGGCGGCCATGAAGGATCATGCGCAGTAGAGATCTTCGGCTGGGAGAAGAGGAGAAACACGGGGTAAGTCAATGCAGGCAGCATGCACAGACTGTGGGACACAGGAGACGCAGCAGTCAGCGCTGGATCAGGGATCGGCACCAGCGCTGGAGGGACTCCTAAAAAACTACTGGAAAGAAGAAAATGATCTTCTTTCATCAAGAGGCATCATTTCAGGTATGTCCTTAAAGCAGCATTGGGGAAGGGGGGG
>NW_017306590.1:508889-528882 GCF_000935625.1 Nanorana parkeri
AAAGTTACATTTAAAGCTCCAGTAAGTGTAATATATAGGCATATATGCATAGGTTAAAAATAATGTGTTGGTAATTTAAAGAATGTGCACTTTACTTAGTACAAGATGTCTTTTCAATGATTTGCCATTGGCCCTTTAAAAGAGTCTTGAAAGGCGAAGAATCTTACAAGCCAACCACTAGTTTAACTTAGCCGTACACCAAGATATAGATATATAAGAGATGATTGTGACTTTAAATCACACAGGGATTTGATATGATTGACCAAATGGTAGCTCAGTGCACTATACCAGGCTTTTAAATGTAGCAGAAATAGCCCGAGCTTTCAACACTTCTTTTAAATGGATTTCACATTTTAGAAAGAGAAAATATTAGGCCCATAATAGGACCGTATTGATCACCGAGCAGCTTTCAAATAGGGAGGACCTTTTAAAAAGAGACAGATTTCTTTCTCATGCTCCTTATTCACCATTATTTTCAACCCTTTCAGAAAACCGATAGCGGTTTGTAGCAGAGTTACTCTTGTAAGCAGACACACTGTGTAAACTTGTCAGCTTGTTGCAACCATGAGACAAATCATTTATCTTCACTTGTTGTCATATTTGTCTACATTTTGACTCCTTGTATCATTCTGTACTCTCTTAACCTGATGTTGAATAAAGCTGAAGGCCTGCCGGTTAGGTTTGGAGTTAATGCAATCTGATGGGTAGATTACTGGCAACACCTACAGCTGTCAACATTTTGTAAAAAAAAAACCCCCGGGACTCTTCTTTTTATAACTTCAGAAAATAAAATTGGTCATGGGTGTAATCAAACCAAACACCTTTTTTATATAAAGCAGTGCAAAGTAAAATGATTATATGGAGCAGACCAGAACTCAACCCAACCTGCTGGACCTGCCCCTGAACACCACTATTTTCTTTAGGTGTGTATATATATATATATATATATACACAAAAAGTGATGTACTTTGGGTCATTGGTGTCTCCCACTGAAGCCAAACTTTACATTGAGAAAGTAAAGCCTTGAATCCATTGTTTTATGCCAGGCAAAGTTCAGTCCAATGCTTTGCATCAAGGCATGTTGGGAAAAAGGTTCCGCTTGATGGAACCTATATCTCATTCAAATTACTTGCATGGGGTAGAGCCAAAAGGAAATCTCACCGCTCCAATTCCTTAGCCGCCATCAGGACTCCCAGGTGCTGGCCTAATAGGTGCCTTGGAATGTAGCAGTATATATAGGTCACCTCTATGAATAAGCCTACGGGTGAAACATGTGAGAGGTTGTAGCTGATTGGGGGTGTGCTGTGCTGGCATTTGTTGCTTTATACCCTTTTATTCACTGTTACACTGGATTTGCTGTGAATTTCAATAAAGTCTGAAGTATTGGAATTCTTTGGCTAGTGCGGTCTGTTCGTACACTACAACTTGAATGGGGTGCTTCATAACGCATGTAAAAACAAAAATAAAACATGTACACATGAGGGTGTTGCTTATGGCTTAGAGCAGGGGTAGCCAAACTCCAGCACTCCAGCTGTGGTGAAACTACAAATCCCATGATGCATCTCTCTCCGGGCGTCATGTGCGTGGCTGTGAGAATCTTGCACTGCCTCATGGGATTAGTAGTTCCACCATAGCTGGAGGGCCAAAGTTTGGCTAACCCTAGCTTAGAGCATTAACCTTCTAGCCAGCCAATTATGATGGAAATTCCTTAGCACCATACATCTGATAAGAACACAATTCCTTTACCACAAGAAACGGGTTTTTCCAAAAGTAGCAGTAGGATAACAAATAGTGTAAATATTTCAGTAACTTTGGAAATCTTCATGTATACATTTCTGACATGTAACAATATAAAGCAACAGTATATACTGTACAAAGCAATTCTGGGTCTCCTGTCAATTTACTGTGCCTAGGCTAAAATGATGTAATCAGTCTGCTGCATGCAGAAGGAAGCATTGCCACAGTCTCATCTCTCTCAGAGCTCAGACTGCAACTTTGTAGCACAATATGACAGTCTGCAGCATGAGTTTGTGCACCCAACCAATAATTGCACAGGTACCAGGATTGCATGATTATGTCATTTCCAAGTGAGCATCTCTGCCCAGGAAGTAGATGCTGATGCTGGATAATGCGTGAACAAAGCTGGGGCCAACCTTTTAAAAAAAAAAAAAGCAGATCAAGCCCTTGTCAGGGGGAGTACTGGGATCTCAGAGAGGAACCAAATACCTGTATGTTTTACACTTATTACTTAGCATGTATGCTCTTAACATGAAAAAATATATCATATATAAAACACAAGATGAAATTGGTGAATAGTATGGGTATAATCACGTGTGACAGACCCTACTAAGGGGCAATGTTATAATGTATGGAGAGAAAAACAATTATATCAGTAGACCTCAGAAGACAAGCATCATGTCACAAGAGGTTGAACAGGTTGGAAAATTGTGTTCTATTTTCTATTCATCTGTGCCTCTTCGAGTAGAGTTTACCAAAAATAACTGAGCACTGAGGGAATAATTATAGTCTTAGCAGACAGTGCAATCGCTTTAAGGACAAGCAGCACAGCACCCCAGTATGGGCCAGTGGCATAATGATTCATCTAGATTTAAAGAACATTTGGGAAATAATTTAAGATTGAATAACTAAATATATAGGTCATGTACTTCTATCAGATTGCCAGGATGTGATCAGTATGCTTGTCATTAGTTATTGTTTAATAGAAGCAGAGGTCACAGTAGTGCAATTGTGTTCATTAAAAACAGACAGCTTGAAAGACAGAGGGTCCAATCATAATTTTGTTATCATGCCTCACCATCTAAAGTTATGATAAAAAAATGACGATAAAAAAATGACTATGGCATATATTCTTTTCATACTATTATAAATAACCTTTTAGCTTCAGTCTGCTGACAGCCATCGTTCCCTAAAACTGTTAACAATGCAACCATGGCAAGTGAGGGTATCTTGTATGCTCTATCTGTAGAGAAGGCCCCTAGAAATGTCACTGCCTGGTCATGTGACTGGCTCATTGCTTTTCCTAGAAGTTTTTTTTCTCTTACTACAGCGCTGGGACTGATCATGTGACTACAGAATGCAGACCCTCCCACTTAATACATTGGAAGAAGGAGAAGAATGAAATAGTACAATTCTTGCAATGTATTATCTACCATCACAAAGGCACAACACGTTTTACCTTAGCAAGCCAACAATTCACTGTAATGACCTAATATCAACTAAAGTGATAGTGATAGTGCAGAACCTACACAACATATCAGTGCTTGTTGCATATCCAACGTCCTGTTTGGGGACAATACTTTTTAATCAACATTTGTATATAATTGGCTTATTACACAAAATAATGTTTGGAATATTTTTTACATGGATACATTTTTCTCATTTAGCCCGCGGTCTGCACAATAGAAAATTAGCTGATTTCCCCATCCTGTGTGTTTAGCATGTGGGCTAAACGAGGGAAATATCCACCGATGGCTATTGTATTCATTTGGCTGAAGCACCTACAGCTGCCTGGATAGCTGAACAATGACTGCATTTGGTAGGGTGTAATCACTGTTTGGCCAATTATACCCTGCCCAGTTGATTTTTAAATTGGCCAAAATTTGAGCCGTCAATAGCCAGCTTAAAGTGTATTTCCACTTTCGCAGCAAAATTGGTATAAAACCTATTTTATATTTGTTTCATGTTCCCATTCACATAGCAAGAGTAAAAAAAGAACAAAAAATGCTTCTTGCAGTTTAAATAGCTTTTACTTGGTTTAGGGTTTTAGGGGTTAAAATGTCGTTGTGCTTCTATTTCTTTTAAATGTTTGGAAGGCCTGTGAGGGGGTGAACCTGGAATCAGCCATTTTGACAGATTTAACAAAACATCTAAAAAGTAAGAATTTATTTTAAAGGTTATTTTTCAATATGCTGTGTGAATAGGAACATATGGAGGAGTTTTCACTGCAAAAGTGGAAATACCTTTTAAGACTTGGAATGCACGCAGGTAACACAGAATACCTGCTCAGGACTTTTTCCCCATTATTTTAATCTAGTGACCTTTCCAGTAAAACACTTCCTGTCCTAGGGTGCAATGCTCACTCACTGTGCCCATCACATGGGGGAAGGTGTTCTGTGGCTGACAGAGGCAAACTAGGCAAGAAATACACTATAGAGTGCACAGGACAGCACAATCAACTGGTATTTTTCCCTGTTGTATAACCAATTACTTAACAGTTATAGCAAAACACTTTCAACTGTATATTAAAGCGACATTAAAGTCAAAAAAATGTTTCCTCTTCTTTCCTGTCCTTTTCAGTCTTCTCTCCAGCGCTGCTGCGGGTCTCCGATCCAGCGCTGAGTCCTGTGTTCTTGCTGGTACTTCCTGTCCCACGGTGTCTGCATGCGGGCGCATGCGTCCATAGACTTAACTTGTGTCTTTCCTCATCACCTGGACGGAAATCCGAATTGCGCATGCGCCCGCCCCAAGATGCTTTGCGGCCGCCAGAGCGTTGTCGGATTTTCAGACAGGAGAGCGCGGCGAAGACAGGGGTAAGTTTAAACTGCTTTTAAAGCGTTTTTTTCTTCACATTTTTTTGCATATATCTACTGCTTGCTAGCAGTAGATATATGCAAAAAAACTTGAGGGTTTAGAAACCCTTTAAACAGACCAAAAGGGAGCAAATAATAAAAAGTTTATTGTTAGGATTTACATGCACTTTAAGATGTCTTGTTGCTGTTAATCTGAAGTTCTGGGAACACCAGTTGCTGAGCCTTGTGAACATGCAGGACTGGCCATCCTATGGTCTGATCACAACCTAATCTTTCTGACACTACAAAATCTGATACAATGGGCCCAAGGCTTTCACTGGTACATCAATAACTCACTGGTAAGTGACTCCTTCTTCTGCCTTCCTTTGAAAGTGGCCCTGCAAGAATATTTTACTTTAATTACTGGTAGCATAAGGTCTCAACTTACAGTCTCTGAACCTCACAAGGCCATGACCAGAGGCAGCTTTATCCAGTCAGCAACACAAAGGAAAAAATGTGAACAGAGAAAATCTCCCAAGCTCTTCAAACTTAATTTAAACAGTTCGTAAGTACAGTGATCCTGACACAACTAATTAACATCAAATGATACCTGAACCTTTCTCGCCACACCGCAAATTCTGGCCAGTTGCTTTTGACAACCAGACCTGTCCTATAAACCGGTAAAAACGAAATCGTCTGATGGATCCCTTTCTAGCAACCCACCCAAAATGATAGAACTTTTTTCGACAACATGTCAGCTATCTATTCTAAACAGCAACCCTTCAACTCACAAAAGCTTACTCCCTACGACATCACATAACCCTACCAGCTATTTATTGTTCATTTCTTGAATATTTAGAAAGCGATGTTACCCTCCCTGAGGTTCAAGTCTAGAGCTGCAGCTAACGATTATTTTCAAAATCGATTAGTTAGCCCATTATTAAGTTCGATTAATCGGTTAATCGGATAAACTATAAAATAAAGTTTAAAAAATGGCTCCAGTGATAGGACTACTAGTTTGTATTAAGGTTGTAGTCCATCACAGGAGCAAGCTTGGACCGGTGGAAGTAAAAAAGAAAAAAAGATAGTGTGGTGTGCAATATAGTGAAATGGAAAGTGTAAAATTATACAGCAATGCATGCAGAATGGCAACGGCTATAGAGGACTACAAAACCCAGCAAAAGCACATTATACAGCACAATGCAGAATACCGCCAGCTATAGAGGAATACAACAAATCCCAGCAATAGTACATAATAGCTGGCAGCATTCTGCATTGCGCTGTATAATGTACTATTGCTGGGTTTTGTAGTCCTCTATAGCTGGTGGTATTTAGCATTGTACCACTTTATAATGTATTATTGCTGGGATTTGTTGTACTCTTCTACAGCTGGTGGTATTCTGCATTGCGCTGTATAATGTATTATTGCTGGGACTTGTAGTCCTCTATACAGCGCAATGCAGAATATCACCAGCTATAGAGGAGTACAACAAATCCCAGCAATACATTATACATACAGTGTATAATGTATTGCTGGGATTTGTATTCCTCTGTATAATATACAGCACAATGTACCATCAGCTATAGAGAAATACAAATCCCAGCAATACATTATAGAGCACCATGTGTGGGAAAGTGCAGTCTTCCAGCAACGTGCTTCTGAGATCGGACCTGTCTATCAGCAGCTGTCATCCCCCCACACCTGCTCCTCCTTACTACATCTCCCCGCGTCCCTGTGCCGATCGTGGATGTGGATGGGCAGGAAATGTGAGGCGGGGAGGAGGTGCGGCGTGTGGAGCGTGGATGCGAGCGGGTCTGGCAGCGGCGAGCGTGAGGTGGGGAGGAGGTGCGGCGCACAGCGTGTGGAGCTGTGAACAGGGCCAACTGATCGGAAGCCGATTAATCGATTATTGAAAAAGTTGACAACTTTTTCAATAATCGATTATAATCGATTATGTCGATTAGTTGTTGCAGCCCTATTCAAGTCATTATCAAAACATTAAAGTCCAACAAACAACTGGGCCATGATGGTTTCTCTGCACTGTACTATAAGAAATTCATAGATATCCTCAGCCCCAAACTCACTGCAACATTCAACAATATACCTTGCGGTCAACTTTTTTACTCCAGACACCCTGTCTGCTGCAGCATGCATGCATAATACCAAAGCCAGAAGCCAACCATATAAACTGGTCCAATTACAGATCCATATCACTTCTAAATTTGGATAATAACTTTGAGCAAAAGTTCTGGCAACCAGACTCAAGCGAGGCCTGTCCACACTTATAACCATGGTACAAGTATGCATGCACCATACCTGGGCCAGAAGTCAACCATAGAAACTGGTCCATTTACAGACCCATTTTGGTTTTAAAATTGGATAATAACTTTGACCAACATTTCTGGCAACCAGACTCTGGCAACCAAGGCATGTCCACACGTATAACCATGGAACAAGTGGGATTTGTCCCAGGGCCATAAACCATGGACAATATCTGAAGACTCATGCATCTAATGCATTTTCCAAAATTAGACGGATAGCCTCTATGCTGCTCCCTATAGATGTCCCTGTCACGGATCTACCTTTTCTATATCTTATGTAAATGGTGCTTTCAAGACTTTCTCACTTGGGTCTGAGCACTTCATCATACACCACAAACATTCAAGGAATATTCAGGCTTCTGATTAACTTTGTTCCCCATCTTTGCTGGAACTTGACAGGGCTGTCGCCTGTTACCTCTCCTGTTTGTTTAAGCCAGTAAGCCGCTTAAAAGCAAAACTTTGAAACTTATATGGGGGTGCCATAGACCCAGGATTGTTCCCCAGATTTTCTACAAAACAAAACTAAGGGGTGGCTTGGCCATCTCATATCTGTGTAGTTACTATCTTGCCACCCAAATGGCATAACTTTCCTTTATTCATGCCACATCCAGGGTCCCTCTCTGGGCGCGCCTTGAGGCCTATTCCATTGCCCCCAATACCATTGCTAATGTTTTGTGGCTCCCACAACCCTGCCCTTTACCGGAGTCTAGTCTCATCACAGTCTTTCCAATGATGGCATTCTGCTAACCTCCATAGAGTATATGAACTTTTATCTCCAACAAGGGGTTAGGTATTTCTAAGCTTTAAAGAAATTGAACAAAATAGCATTGTCAGAAATTTTCCAATACCTCCAGCTAAAAAATGATGTAACTTCGTAAAGTCACATCTACATTCCTCTCTTTAATTCCCACTGCTTTCTTAACCCCTCCCACATATCTTGATAAATGGGAAAAATAATCCAGCAATGCCCAGGTCTTCAAGCCATAAGACTGGGAAGACATGTGGCTGGCCACCTTGAAAAGCTCGGTCAATGTCTCCACCTCTGAAACAAGTTATAAACCTATGATGCTTGGTACCTTGCACCGACTAGCATAGCCTGGGCCCTACCAGGATACTCTCCCCACTGTTTTATGGGCTGACCAGAAAATTGCACCTTCTGTCACATCTGGTGGACCTGCCCCCTAAGAAAACAATTCTGGTGTTCTATATACCATATAATCTCCACCCTCTTGCAATTAATCATTTAGAAGCCCTCTGGAATAAATCAACCACCCACTTCACATTTGGGAACTATACCATCGCTGAAGCCTGGAAACACCAGACATACCCCAAAATAACTTTAAATTGTGTATGCATCAATATATGCTTCATGAAAAAAATTCATATTGTCCAAATTCCATAAATATTGGGACCCCTGGATCATGACCTACCTGTCTGCAGCCTTTGACCATCCATGGTAAATGTCTGACCCTAGGTCTCCAAAACCTGGACCCCTATCTCCTCTCCCCCCTTTTTTCTTCTTTTTCACTTTCCTGCTTCTTGTCTCTTTTGAACCTACTTCTCTAGCAACTCCCACCCTTCCTTAACTATTGACACCTACTCCAGATTTGCAACTTCTAACCTGCCTTGCCATGTCCCCTTTTCCCTGACCCACATTATTTTTATTCAGGGACCTTTATACCCTCAAGGCCACAGAAACTAGGCTTTGGCCTTAACCCACCATCCTATGTTTTCGAATGTTAACTGAATATATGTATATACATGTGCCAAATCTGAAAGCTTAAATGGATCAATGTTATACATTCATCTGATATATGTTGTACATGTATATTATGTTGCACAACTGTAACCCCTGAAACACCTTAATAAAAACTACTGAAAACTAGGGATCACTGATACCAAGTACAGTACTCGGTGCAAGTACAAGTACATGTACCGATACTTTTTGAACTCCAAGACTAGACTAGAAAATTCAAAATTTAGGAGGAAGCTGTCATTTGTAAGGAGCACATGGAGCTCCTGGGATTTGTACATCTCTGTTTTAATGTATGATTTTAGTTTTATAAATATAAATAAAGGGATGCACCGATACCAGTTTTGCGAGTACAAGTACTGATACTTGCCCAAGTACTTACAAGTACGAGTACTGATACATTTTTGTTTATAGTCATGTGACAGTTTTTCGAAAACAATATTGACTAATGATTTCAGGATAGTGGGGGAGCGCCAGAGCCAGGTCCCAGCTGCAACCCTGGTAGTTCTCATGAAAATGCCAAGTATCGGCATTGGTACTTGAAAAGTATCTGTGCATCCCTACAAAAACATTTGCAGGCTTGGCAGTACGTTCCCTACACGCCACCCCAGAAACCAAGAAAGAAAGTTGCATACCACAGGATGAAGTGACCAGTGTGGGCAAACTCAAGCAGGAAGCACATGCAGTGTTCTTGAAATCTACCTGGATTACATAAAACAGATTAAAGCTAAAATAACTGATTTCCTAGATTAGACAAAGCTGCAGTGTTTCCTGGATGAGCAGTTCAAGAATGGATATTACTGTTGCCAGACATTCTCTTTCACAAAGAGATGTTTTGGCATTCAAGGCCATCTATTCATGTAAAGCTCCACTTCCTCATTCTACTAATTCTGAGAGGTTATGTACAGAAAGTGATAAGAGGAACAAAGTGGGGACTGCTTAAAGGAAGTAAGATCACAGCTAAGAGATCTTCTTTAAAATAACTTGGAATACTTTAGAAATAAAATGTATTGTAGATTTCTGTTGACTTAAATAAAACAATGACAATCATATATGATTCATATTGAGCATGTGACAAAACGCCTAAGCAGAGGTTATCTTTAATGAAAATTGCAGATTAAAATGATCAGTAGATCCAGAGATACAGAAGGCTAAAGATAGAAGTACAGACAGTCCCCGAGTTACGAACAAGATAGGGACTGTAGGTTTGTTCTTAAAGGAGAAATATGGGGTTAAGGCTTTTCCCCATAGTTCTCCTTAGGGTAACAGAGGACACAAACTAGCATCCTCCCGTCACCCTAAGCTCAGTATACCGCGAGCTACAGCAGGCTCTGCCTATCTAGAGGCAGAGCCAGCTGTACCCGCCCCTCCCTCGTCCGATCCGCCAGTCAGCGCTGGCGGATCAGGGAGGGGGGAATCCAGCCCCTCCCCTGTCACGGCAGAGGGCTGTGACAGGATCGAGAGGTGAGCGAACGCCGGTATGTGTTCTCTCACCTCTAGATCTATTGAGCCGACCTGTGACAGTCTCATTGTCACAGGTCGGCTAGAACTATGAGGTGAGTGAAAAGCACTCACCTCATAGTTCTCCTTTAAGTTGAATTTGTATGCAAGTTGGAACAGGTAAATGTTTTAATTGTAACTCCAGCCAAAAATGTTTATTTTAGTTTTGGTTAGCATAGGGGAGGGTTTACCCCCTGTAACGTTTGTTTTGCTGTGTGTGCCCCTGTTCAGAAGATTTCTGTCCCTGTGACAATTAGATTTTGAAAATTTTGGGTTGTCGTGGACACAAGGATTGGTGATAAAGCTTCAGTGGAGACACCTTTTTGCCATGATCACTCTTACAGGACTGAATTTCCCTTCCTAGGGGTAGATTTTCTTTCACTTCCTGTTGTCTCACGGACAGGAAGTGAGATTAAATCTTTCTAATGAGAATACAGACAGCAGTAAAAATCTCAGTGACCTGGAAGAAGAGGTGGGCACCCCTCGTCTGCAGTCTAACAAGAGCCAACTTCCTGTAATGTACGTACAGTACTACAAACCAGACCCAAAAAGGCGGACACTCCTCGTCAGCATGAGCGCGGTAGCATTACAACTACCCCTGCTGTACAGTAATAGCCTCCGTCTGTAAGTAGTCTTATGTAAGTCGGATGTATGTAACTTTGGGATTGCCTGTACATTTTTTATTTACACTATAAGTGGGGCTGAAAAGGTGTCCTATTGCACATTCATCCGATTATATATAAAATATTTCAAATGTATTTATTCACATCAAAACATCTTGTAATAAGACAATGATAAAAAGTAGCTCTCTACATACTGTATATTCATTACATAATCTCCTTGAAACCACTTAGTTTCTTTATGGCCATATTTATTATACAGAGACTACTCACTACTCCATGTCACTCATGTGTACCAGGCCAGTTGGATCTGTATAGTCAGAAGTAGGAAATAATTTGCTGGTTTCAGAAACTCAACGCGTTTTGCTTATGCTTCATCAGGAGGGAGATGTTCTGTAGTAATAGTCATACAGAGGAGTCAGAGCTGCTAACAAAAACATATCGTATGCCATTGTGGTACAATTTCTTGAGGGACCGTAATATCCAGGGATACCAGTATCCCTAAGAATGAGATGATGCGTGGACCTATATGGGTTGGACTTGATGGACGTATGTCTTTATTCAACCCCAAATACTATGTAACTATGTACCCATATAGACTTACATTGAGTTCTAAGTTCGAATTAGAACTTTTTCCATGTTCGAAAGTTCGAATTTGAACCGAACACGGGGGTGTTCGGCTCATCCCTAATTACAATCACAATTCAAGACAAGACGGTATGGAGGGCCATGCCCCTAGAGGGCCAGTCACATGACTTTGACGGGGCACTCATTCATTCTAATTGGCTCTTTAAGGCCCTGTCACACCATGTCTGGACCAGATCTGCACGTGTTTCTGCAAACCCGCTGCAGTGCGTTTGTGACGCGTTCCAGTGTGTTTTTTGGGGGTAATGTCACAATGCAAATTAATCTCTTCCTGCTCCATGTCATAGCTTCTGTTGTGTTCCAGTGCAGGAAAAATGTGACATGCGGCATTTTTTTTTCCTGCACTGGAACGGACTTGACTGGTGTGAACAGAGCCCAAAAATCACATACAAATGCATTGGGATGCATTTTGGTGCGGAAGAAAAATGTAACACACAGCATCTGATCCGGACATGGTGTGAATGGGCCCTTAGAACACGGTTATGCCATTTTTGTTTTTAAAGCAGCAGTATGGTCATAGTAAGGCCCCACCACTGCTTTATAACTGGGCCCCTGAGTATTGGTACTCTGGCAGTATTTGAATTGGGCAAAATAATTGTTCTCTTTGTCCGCCGCTGACTTGCGTATGTGAACTGATAACTTTGAAAGGAAAATGATGAGATAAAATAATAAATGCTGATAAAATAACTGACACATTTTAATGGAATCAGCCCAATGTCACCCACTTACTAAACATGTGAACTAGAAATGACCTCACTGCAATAGCCTAAAGCTGCATTTATGATCCCGATATTTGTTAGTGCATCGATCCTCTTTATTTTTTAATTCATTTCTGGCTAAGAAGATCATAGTAATTTCCCATGGAACTTGCAAATTATCCAGCAACTGGTAACTCACACCAGTGATGCTCGCTCTGCATTCACCTACAAATGGCTGAGGGAGAGCGATTTGTAGCAACGCCAACCTGACCCTGTGGCAGAGACAAATCGCTTCATAGCAACAAATCACCAGCAACTATAGCAATTAAATGGCAAGCAACAACTCACTGTTCGGGCCCGTCCACACCAGATGCATCAGTCTGTGCTGGGCATGGCAAACCGTCTTGTTCACCTTGGAATCAGTTCACACTGGCGGTGTGCGCCGAAAGACGGTACTACATGCTGGGCCCCCGATCAACCCCACTGCATAACACAATGAAATGCCACAATATTAGGAAGCGTGGTCAAACTTTGTATAAATATGACAAACAATAATACAGTTCATAGAATTGAGACAGGCGGCACCTACTGGGCTTCCCTGCTGAGCCAATGTGGCTCGGGCCCAATTCAGGAGTACTGCCTGTACATCCCTATCAGCGGCCCTGACCACATGCAGTACTATTTTCCCTGCAGCATGCATCGCAATGACAGGTGAATCGAACTGAAAGAAATGTAATTTCAATAGTTGAAGACAAAAACATGCAATGCACTGAAATCAGCTAATTGCACCGCTTCCCTTCAGTGCATTCCAGTAGCCGTGCTGTAGAGCATGCTGCTGGTGTGAACAGAGCCTTAGGCCCCATTTACACTGAGCGATTTTTGCAGCGGTATCACTCATATTTCCACACGATATCACTCTATGTAGCTTCCCCAATCCATTTCAATGGAGCTGTTCACATCTCGTCGCTCAATATCGCTTGTAGCTCGTCGCTGTAGCTTGCTGCTGCTACATGACCCTTTTTTTTAGCGATTTAGCTCCTGATTGCATACAGCCCAATAGGAACAAGTCGCTCAATATCGCTTGCGGAAAATCGCGCAATTTTCATATCGCTCAGTGTGAATGGGGCCTTAATCACTGGCAATAGAGTTTCATAGCGACGAGGAATTGTTGCTACAAAATCGCCCATCTGACCTGCAAAGCCCCATTCACATTCTCTTGCACGTTTCCCTATGCATGACAACACTCAACAAGGAGGGGCCCATTTGCATCCAAGCATTGTCGATAGATGTCTTAAGCTTAAAAAAAAAAAAAAAGGGACATGGGCTTTTTTTCCCCCAGTGGAATTATGGCGGAATAGAATTCCATCAGAGTGCAGGAAAACCACTTGTAAAGACTTGACACTGCTTCAGCATCAAACAGTTTCTTAAAATCATTTGGAATGCTATCTCCGCTCTGTGGCACCATACATAAAGTATACATAGCCGGGTGAGGAATGCACACTGCCAAAGAAGAAAGTCTTTATCCCCCAAAGTTTAATGAAGTGTGCACTCCACCCCCAGAATCACGTGCGTTCCTTATTAAAGGCTCGCACCACGTGACCCGGCAGTGACAGTCAGCTGTATGTGTTTTGTATTTGCCGGTACAAGGCGGGGGTTGCGCGCGCAGCTCCCGGAACCCGGGCAACACACAGCTACACACCGGCAGCATGTCAGAGCACGGGGAAGAGACGGTGACCGGAGCCCAGGTGAGTGCTGGAGAGGATGTGACGTCACAGCGGGGAGGTGCCTCTCAGGTGCCTGTATATAGGAGTGTGAGGGGACCTGTGTGTCCCTTTTCTGAAGTGAGTGTCACATGACAACTTGAGTCACTCACTTTGTGTCCCAAGTGCTGGCTGTGCGGGGTAATAAAGTGTAATGTAAAATTGAATTCAGAAGGTTCTGAGGGGGAAGTGACAGTCAGAGAGGAGTGTCAATAACATTGTTAAAGTAGCACTCTAGATGTTTTAGATAGAGACAAAATGGTTATAACTCGTTTTTATTTTGCACTGGGAAGATTTGTTGTCACTTGCTGTCCTGGAACTGGTTGTCAAGGAGGTGAGAGGGAATTTCCAGTTTGTAAACACCTTCTCTGTTGACAGCTGTCAAAGGTGAGCTTTCCTCCCATTTCCTGCTGTGGTTCTGGAATAGGAAGTGAAGGGAAATCTTTTCCATTTGGGACGCAGATATCAAGGGTGAGATTTTCACTCACTTCCTGCTGTGTATCTTCCCCTTAGGGCAGGGGTAGGCAACCTCGGCACTCCAGCTGTTGTGGAACTACAAGTCCCAGGAGGCATTGCAGGACTCTCCTAGCCACAGGCATGACTCCCAGAGGAAGAAGCATGATGGGATTTGTAGGCTCAACACAACTGGAGTGCCGAGGTTGCCTTAGGGACACAGATGTCAATATTTAAAATTGTGCTTTTAAGTCTTTCCCCACTATAGAAAAATGTATGTAGTGCACAGAGGGTAGGGGTCAGGAATATGTAATGCACAGAGGGCAGGGGTCAGGAGTTCATAATGCATAGAGTGCAGGTGTCAGGAATGTGTAATAATGCATGGAGTGCAGGGGTCAGGAATACATAATGCACAGAGTGTAGGGGTCAAGAATACATAATGCACAGAGTGCAGGGGTCAGGAGTATGTAATGCACAGAGTGCAGGGGCCAGGACCCTGTTCAGGGATCAGGAGTGCATTACACGCAGAGTACCAGGGTGCGGAGTATGTTAAGCAAGGGCCAAGGATTTGTAACACACAGCGTGCTGGGGTCAGTGGTACATAAAGCACAGAGTGGTCAGGTATGTGTAATGTACAGGGGTCAGGAGTATGTAACGCACATAATGCACGGATCAGTTGTGTGTAACTCAGGGGTCAGGACTTCTTAATGCACAGAGTATAGGGACCAGTGGTGTGTAACACACCGCTGGCCATAGCTGCTGGCAGCAAACAGCCCTGGATTATGAGCCACCTTTCAAGATTATAACCGATATTCTGTTTACATCCAGCTGCGCCAGCAGCTGAATGTTAACAGCAGGCATTCGCCTGATATCGGTCGACTCCTAGCGTCTGCCTCCCACCCCATTCATCTGCCGGTGGCAGGATTCCGCAGCTGGCAGCTGAATGTAAACAGCAGGCAGTGGGAGTAGAATAGCCAGCCTGCTATTGGCTATTTCAAATTGCAATAGCAGGCTGGCCCACTGCTTGCTGTCAATCAGCAGAGGAGCGGACCTGATGGAGAAAGTTCTGGCTATTGCTTCCCCTGCTATCTGCTGCTTTTTTTAGTATGTCAGAATACCCGAACAAAGCCGTCAGCTCTGTTCCTACATAGATTTGCTGATCAGCTGATCGAGTGATGCCGGCCACACAGCGGCACCTACTGTGCGAATTTCACACAGTGAAATTCGCACAATGTTTTTTTTTGTAACATCAGTACATTTAATCAATATTAGATCCGATAATTGGTTGGTTCCTAGTCCAGAGTACTTAACACTCAGAGCTCAGTGGTCAGGAGTATGTACAACACAGAGTTCCGGTGGAAGGGGTGTGCAATGCACAAAGTGCATGGGTGAATAATGCACAGAGTTAAGGGGGTCAGGGGTGCATAATATGCAGAGTGCAGGGGTTTAGGAGTTCATAATGCTCAGAGCACGTGTGTCAGAAATGTGTAATGCACATAGTGCAGGGCTGTATAGTACTTGCAGGTATCAGGGGTGTGCAGAGTGCAGGGGTGAGGCGTAGGTAATGCACAGCGTGCAGAGGTTTAGGTGTACGTAACGGATAGAGTGCAGTGGCTAGGGGTATATAACTCACAGGAGTGTGTAACATGCAGGGGACAGGACTACATATTGCGCAGAGTGTAGGGAGTTTTGCGCAAAGTGCAGGGGTCAGGGGAGTGCAATATTCCCCCATAAGCAATACTCTGCGCCACTTTCCCCTCTAAAATAAAAATCCCCCATCCCTGCCAAAAAGTACAGCATTAATCGGGATGCTCAACACCCCAAACCAACCCCCTTCCTCAGCACAAAGTCAAATTTCCCCCAAACAAAAATGCTAAATTAACCCTCCCCTCTCCGCACAATTATCCACCCTTTCCTGAAATCCAAGTCTTTGTCATTGTCCACCCCCTTCCCAGGCACCAACCTCCCTCAATTTTCCTCTCCCAGCACAAATCTTCACCCAGCAAAAATCTCCCCCCTAAGCATTATGCCCCCCAACACAATTGCCCCTCCCTCCCAGAAATCACTGGACCTCAGATGCAGTTCAGCAAGAAAGGGGTTTACTCTCAGGCTCCTTTCGACTTCTGTCATGTGACAGGCGAGAGCCGAGGAGGAGCCTAGGGAAGCTACCCTTGGCTCTGGATTCTACTGCCCTGTCAGTCAGCGAGGTGGGGTATGACACTGGCTGTTGTAGTGGTGGGTGGTCGCCGCATAGGGACCCAGACCACACGGCAGGAGATGTGGGACATGTGCCTCGGGTGCACAGTGCTAGTGACACCAACGCTTACTGGTTTTTAATGGTGCGTTCTACAGGGCCCTTATCTTCCACCTGGCTTGCCAACCAAGAGACTCACTGATTTGAAGCAAGCATTACAGCAATAGAATTGCTCCACTCAGGGTGCAGCCTATCTCCTCAGCCGCCTTTCACTGCCTTTCACTGTTCTTAAAACCTCGAATAATAAAATGTAATAGCATACCTCCCATTATTGGTTATTTGTTTTCCAAAATCTGTCTCTGACCTTTCTTTCAGTCAAATTAACTCTTCAAACACTTGGAAAGAACACTTACTACCTTTAGGGTGGCTATGCGACCTTGTAGGGTCTCCCTGGAGGGCCAGTGTAGCCACCCTAACGTGCATGCTCCTGTTTGGGGTGAAATCTGAATGCACAAGTGCTCTGTGCCCCTAAAGCACAGGCAGGAGGGAAGGAGTCCTTTCAAAGCCACGCTCTGTCCAACTCACCACCAGCTGACAGCTGGCTCCATTTCCAGAAGGGGAAAGTATGTCAATTACAAACAGGCACAGATGAATTGGCACTTAGGCCTCATTCACACTGCCGCGCATATACGCGCGTATTGTACCATATGCAACATATGCAAATAAATGGCTCCATACACACAGCCGTGAATGGAGCCGTATATTTGCGTAGCGTATATATGCGCAAAAACAGAATATAACAGAAATGCGTCCGGGCAGCGTAATTCTGCGTATTTACGCGCACATACGCGCGTACATGCGTACAGCAGATAAAAAATTCCATTACGAGTGATGCATTCCAGGACTGCATATAGTGCACGCATATACGCATAGACGCTCGTATATACGCAATATACAATTTTGCTTGCATTGTGTGTGAATGAGGTCTTACAGTGTGCGCTCGTTGAAGTGGGGAAGTGGCACCAAGATTTATACAGTGTAAGGCCTCATTCACACTGCCGCGCGTATTGTACCATATGCAACACATGCAAAAAAACAGAATGGAACAGAGATGCGTCCGGGCAGCGTATTGCTGCGTATTTACGCGCACATACCCGTGTTTACGCGCACATACGTACAGCACATTAAAAATTCCATTACGAGTGATCCATTATGGGATTGCATATAGTATACGCATATACGCTCATATATATATGCGCATAGACGCTCGTATAGACGCGTATAGACGCAATATACAATTTTGCTTGCGTTATGTGTGAATGAGGCCTAAAGATCTTCACAAAAGTTAAAGTGTGTGTGGTTTGGAGCCAAATGAAAGGAAATGATATTGCACGTGCACATAATAAGATGGAGCTAGCGGAAAATAACAATTAATAAATGAGGGTTGCATACTGCTTTAACTTCCCAGCATCCAAAGAAATGGAGGCTGCATACCAAACACTTACTTTGCATAAAACTTTATTTTTTTCAGTGATTACTGCATCCACCCAAGTCCCCATTTCTGGTGCCTGTGACTCATCAGAAATGGGCTTATTTGTAAAGTTCTACGACGAAGGTTATTCCTGAGTGAAGTATGTTTTTGCTCTATGTCAATGACAGACTAGCTGGTGTAGCTAAGATCAGTATAATGGTCTTCTAGCTTGCAAGGACAACTCCTATATTCATATGCCAACGGGCTCCCTTAAAACTGTTTCAGTGGTAGTGTGGCCATTTTGAACTTTACTTTTGTGGGTTGACTTAACATGCATAAAGGGAAAGCACTCAGCGGAATTCACCCTCAAATGTTTCACTTATGGTCACCCTTTGAGATGATTTAATTGTGACAAATAGTCATCTTTTAGGTGGGTGATTTTGCTTGTGTAGCTCACGTGACTGAGAAGTGTCCATGTAGTTTGGCTAGGGGACTAATACATTTAACAGCTAACTGTAGTAAAAACGAAATCAAGCCTTCAAGGCATAAAGCTCCTTTATTGGAATGTTGCCTTATAAAGAGTCCTTGTTCCTTCAAGTCTTGCCAGGATTTCCGCTAGCTAGCCATAAAACATAGTACCGTACACCACGTTTCTGATTTGGGTATTATTTGATCCATATTTTTAACTATAATATTCATTTAGACCTAAACAGACTCTAGAACAAAAACATAAAACCTGCTGCAGGTACTGTATAAGAATTAGGTACCTAGAGGAACCCAGAAATAGGAACCCAGAAAAAACCAAGAATAGCAAACTGGACCACTCTTACAATCGTTTTTTGCCTGCCTTCCCTTAGATCAACTGCAGGTTTAGGATTTTGAGGATGAAGGGTGCTTGTTGTGTTTTTTTTCAGCTAAGCTCATTGAATTTGTGTATTTTTTTTCAACCTTACTAGCTATATAACTACAGTAAGTTACATTACTAGTGTCACCTGTGCTGGGAAGGTCTTCTGCAATAACCTCAGGTCAAGGGTTGGGCATGATGCCAACAACCCAATACTATAAAAACAAATTTGTTTCCAAGGCTGCAGATCACTAAAATTGGAAGATTGGAAAAATGTTGCTTGGTCTGATAAATCTCAGTTTCTGCTGTGACATGCAGGTAGTAGGGTCAGAATGTGGCGTTCATAGGTTAAGGTCATGTATACATTCTGTATTGTGTCAATGGTTCAAGCCAGTGGTGGTGGTGAAATGCTGATGCTGTCAAGTCAGCATAGATTCAAATCCCTAAGGAATGTTTCCAGCACATTGGTGAATCTATGATGACAACAAGACAGGTGTAATTAAAGTGGACCTTGTATATAAATGCTTACCTTATACCCCCCACCCCCAAATACAAAAGGTTAACTGAAATCAGAGAAGCTATAAAACATTGGAAGAGTAATGAAATAATACTTACCTTACACCCCAGCTTCTGCTGTGCTCACCGAGGTGAGAGTGACATCAATGGGACTTGCAGGATTCTGGTGAAGCTGAGAATCCGAAATCCCATGAGAATACATTCCTGTGGAATTAAAGAGCTCTAGGCAAAAGTGTTCTAAACCCTTGCAATGTGGCAAACCGTGCACTCCCCCTGGGTTCTAGTGGTCTATGGACCCGTGACATCATCACATCTAACAGGTCTATTAGATGTGAAGACACTGAGGCACATACGACAGCCCTCTGGAGGGGGAGAGAGGTGAGCGCTGAGTACCGCAGGATCAAGGATCGGGTGAGTATTTCTTCTTTATTCTGTTCCCTAGACCAAAACGAATAGTTAACCCCACTGCAAGGGTTAACTTTTGAAAATCCTGGAGTTCTTCTTTAAATTGCTAAGACATTGATGTGCTTATTTATTTTAGGGATGTGCATATCGTAAATAAAATGTGCCCAATTTGCCTGTAAATGTTTTTATATATATATAACAGAAATGTGTTTATAGTAAAACAAATTATATATACTATAAAAATATAATTTACAAAATACAATATATATTACACACACACATA
>NW_017306590.1:528920-531527 GCF_000935625.1 Nanorana parkeri
AATCTGTACAGATATGACAGAGTCTTCATTCTATTGCAAACTCCATGTGGAGTGCCAAGATAGTACTAGTTGGGGATCAAATGCTAGATAAATAGCAGTGGTGTATGTGCATACATTTTAGCACTTTCATACAGTCAGATTTAGTGTCCGAAAGTGCTAAAATGTATGCAGTAAAACTGACGTCAATGTTACTGAAACTTTTCTTTTACAGGTAAACAAAGCCAACTCTTGCTTTGCTTCCAGGGTTACCTCCACTGCTCTCTGCTTTTGTCCCCACGCTGGCAGCTCTTTTTCTGTGTATGAACATGGGCAGGCTTTTGTTTTTGGAAGGATAATGTAGGCCCTGGCCTGTGGCAGCAGATTTTCAGAGGGGCAACAGGCTGTCCCTTGTTTTATTTTTCTATCTCTTTTCTTCCTTGTATAAGCCCGAAGGATAAACTAAAAGCATTAACATTTTATTACCCATGGGTTACACTAATTGCTTTTAGTATAGAGAGCTAGGAGACCACAAAGGTCTGTGGTCATAGGGGGCAGCCCAGGAAAGGTGGCCAAAGGGGGCACATCATTAAAATCTGACCGTGAGCATATGAGTCCCGGAAGGATTCAGTTGAAGTTACGGCTCTTCTTTATCAGCTATTCATAGTGAAAACAGGCAAGTGTTCAAAAAAAGTTCAGGACCAGTGTGGGAGCTGACAAAATGGCATGCACACTGTTCATTCTGCATTTTAGGAAAAATTATCAAAATGCTTTTATAAAATCTGTTTCAGCCATGGCTCCTAAAAAGGGTTTGAGAACCCCTTACACATATTTTGTATTTGCTGAACTCACTGGTTCTCTCACAATATGAAAACTTGCATATGTTGTCTGCACATGGTAAATTCCTCACTATTTCAGTTTCAGTTCTATGTATGTTGTTTGCTGGAAGCATTTTTTTTCATAAGTTAGTCAGACTGACAAATGAAATGTCCAAATAAGTGACCCTCAGTGAAGCATGAGAAATAGTTATATGCCGGAGTGGTGTATGAAAGTGGGCAGAAGTAGATTTGTTTCCAAAGGCAGCGATTCTAAAAACTGAGGCAGGCTTCAAGGTTGTGGAATTTGGGAAAATGGAATTACCCCCTCCAATATGGCCCCCTCTCCTCCCCTGCTATACTTACCCTTGGACGAACGCTCCTTCCCCTCCGCCGATGCCAGTGTATATCCGTATTGCGTACTGCTGTGTAGCGCAGCCCTGCACCCTGAATTTTGAATTTCGCTTGCAAATGGCAAGCACTCATTGGTCAGCACAGTTACCTGACCACGCTGACCAATGAGGAGCGCTTCTTAGCAAGAAGTGCATCTCATTGGTCAGCGTGGTCAGGAGTATTTCTCTTTGGTCTGACTTTGCTGACCAATGAGTGCTCACCATTTGCTAGCAAAATTCAGAGTGCTGGGCATTTTCCCAAATTTACCTGGGAAAGTGGAATTACCCTTTTTATAAAACCTTCAAGCTGCAGGGATTGTAGCCCACATACACGGTTTCTCTCATAAACCCCTGATGAGTGACACATTGGACACTCTAGTTGAATGCCCCCTGACCCTAATGGATTAAAATTGAATCTGGACTATTTCAATTGGTGTGGCACTTCAATTTCTAGAGTATATCCACTGTGTTCTCTGCCAAGCCAAGCATACTGTGGAGAACCTTTGGCTTGTAGAAACTGCCTGCCAGATCACATATATTCATATCACTTTACCAATGTTGGGTGGGAAACTTCAACAGAATAAGCGCACAGGTCCCGCGCTTTCTTTCCACTTCCAAATATCCTGTCTCTCCTGCAAAGTCGGCCATCCAAACTATGGCTATCTTCCATTTTCAATGTGTCATTATAGATACAACTGTTTCTAAATCCAATATTAAATCTGTGAAAGGTTTTTTTACTGGCCATGTATCAGCATGTACCATGTTTGTGGGGGACTTTAACAGATTCTGCACAGCAGTAAGAATCAGTGTGCTATCAAACAATGTGCCGCTCTTACTATGACTAACGAAAATCATTTGGGTGGCATATAATTTAAAAAACAGAAAACAAATGTGTGCAAGAAACATTTCTACTTCTGTTTGATTTTACAGGTGTCATACATTGGAAAAGATTGTACAGAAATTCCAGGATTTCTTGCTTGCAAATATGGTAGTTTTGCGAAGAGGCTGGATCTGAGCTTTAACTTATTACAGTAAGTGGCTTTTCATGTACAAGTAAACCTCTTGTCTTAGTTCCTGTGTAGTGAAGCTTGAATGACTATTTAGTTATTTCTTTGGAGGCTTACTACTGGGAGGAGACAGTCTACTGGGAATCTTCCTATAAGATTATATATACATTTAACATGTTTTATGCATGTTATTTACCTGTAAATGCCTCCTTTGTGTAGACATCCAAAAGCCCTCAGATGTCTGCTGGGCGCCGCCATCTTGGATATGATGTCAGTAGTCCTAGCAGAACCGGAGCTGTCACTCAAGTGATACTCTGTAGTTATCACTCCTACTACAGCCACTACACAACAGTTTATGTAGGGATATGAGGGGTGGGGCAGGGGAGATGGGTTAGCACAGACAGTAATTAGACACTA
>NW_017306590.1:532507-606460 GCF_000935625.1 Nanorana parkeri
GGGGTGGGGGGTAATCACATTTTCTAAGTTCAAAGGCACATTGTGATTGAATTAAAAAACAATTTATAGAAAGTAAAAACACTGCAAGTAAGCGTTTAAAAAATGTGATTTTGTCTGCAATTTTACCTGCATTTAAGTTGGGGACAGGGACTCATTTAAAGGCATACGGCAGCGAGCACCAATTTCTGGAGGTAAGTCAGCTTTCTGATAATTTGACACTGGGCTCTTGATATTTGAACTGTATTTAATGATGTGCAAAGATTTGTTTCTTGGTGACAGATTCCACTTTAATATCTAGACCTTAATCATTCATGTTCTGAAAACAAAAACGTCAGTGTTTGCGCCTTATCTTTATTTACTGTAAGTTTTGATGGTTTTAATTACGGTAGTTTAAATAAAATGTATTGCTTTTCTTTTCTTTCTGTTAAAAAGTAAATATAACTTTTTCAGTGCAGTTAAGATGCATTTTAATTACGATGATGGTTATGTTACCTAAACAAATATATAAAGGGGCCTGCACATGTCTGCTGCAGGCTTCTATTTCCATCCGCTCTGCTTGTTTTTTTACACTTCCTGGTAGTGTCAAATCTTTCCTGGTCCCTCATACTTTTTTGGTTCATCACTATCATGGGTTTGCATCACTGGCCAGTTGGAATATATGGGAGCGGCAGGCACTCTACGACACAACCAAGAAGTTCAGAAGCTTTCCCTGATCAGAATTTTGTCACACTGAAGGCACCTCAGCTACTGTAAACTAAACCATCCAATTTCAATGCAATTAAGCTACACTTACAGATTCACAGTCACGCTAACAGACCTTAGCAGAGATATTAAATACGTAGCATTCTTACTTATGGCAGTGATGGAGCTCAGACGAACTGTTGATGTCCTGGCTACAAATGCCCAGTAAGTGACTGTACTACAGGTGAAACTCGAATAATTAGAATATCGTGCAAAAGTAATTGCAGTAAGTTCTGCAAAAGGGGCCCAAACCAAGTACTGAGTACATATGCATGCTTGTACTTTTCAGAGGTCCGATATTGTTCTATGTACAATCCTTGTTTTATTGATTGCATGTAATAATCTACTTTTTTGAGGTGGTGGATTTTGGGTTCTTGGGGTTTTCATGAGCTGTAAGCCATAATCATCACAATTATGACAAATCACGGCTTGAACTATCTTGCTTTGCATGTAATGAGTCTATCTCATATATTAGTTTCACCTTTTAATTTGCATTAGTGAAATAAATGAACTTTGCACGATATTCTAATTATTCGAGTTTCACCTGTAAGTGCTGAGTGGCTGTACTAAGTGCTGATTGCCACAGGCACTTCTGTTCTTTCGTGATGTTTCATGGCTCCATCCACTGCTCTTCTTTCTACAAATAGGCAGTGGCGTAACAACCGGGGGTGCAGCAGGGGCGCGGGCCCCGGGCGAAAAGTGAAGGGGGGGCGCCGGCCGAAAATGGCACTTTCGGCTAAATACGGATTTGTGGAAAGTTCCTTTGGATACTCCTTTTCTTAATGATATTTGATTTTGCTGAAGAAGATGGCCAGACTGGGTGATTTATCTCATGTTTGTTGGTAGGCATGTCTTGCTATACCTTAGCTTTTCCCATGAATTACTGTTGAAAGAAAAACTCTTCTATAGTCAGTGTAAAGGTCAGCTACCTGAATGAAAGCATAGGAACATGCAAACTGTGGTTGCAGCACAGAGTGTTAATATGTTGATTCACACATTTTTTAGTTACATTGTTCTCAGCTAATATAATCTTGTGTATGTAAACATGCTGTATACTTTGCCTTTGTGTATCCTGTACACTTCACTGAAAAGTATTCATGTAAGCTGACTCTGTGTATGCAGCCTACCTGCTGAGTTATCCTAATGTTTATTCTTAGATCCAGGTTGTGCACCTGTTTGGGCTCCAATTATATACGGGCCAAATTTCCCATGGGGCACATGTACAGTAGATACTGTACCTAGGACCTCTGGCCTGGAAGTAAAAGAAGCTTTCACTAGTTATTAGGTATGGAGGCCTAGTGCATTATGTGGGGAGATATCACGTATAATATTTCCCATTACTACCACATGCAGTGGTGAGGCAGATGACAATATGGAGTCTCACTACACAAAACATCAGGACTCCATTCATAATAGTGAACGCTTTAGTTACTCCATAGCCAAGGCCCTTAAAATTCCGGCTAGCATGTTAATTTCTTTTGAAGCGATTTCAGCTCCTACCTGCAGGAGAATTTAGAGTACAGAGTATTGTGACAATGATCTGCAGACCGCTCATAAATGTGAGCAGCTTTATGACTTACTGGCTACAAATTGTTACATGTAACTCATATTTTGCCCAATGTAGTTATAGAAAAATCCACAGGAGAACAGTTTAAAAGTTGTATGGCTCCCTGCCATCCTCATTATGTTTGTTTTATTTTAACTAAAGTACATTTGTACTGTGGTTGCAATCCCTTCACTGGATTCACCATTTGCATGGCCTTCCTTGGATTCCATGCCTCTATCTGTCTCAGCCACCATTCATGTGGCAAGAAAAGATAACACGAGAATAACTCACAGCCTTCACAATGGTGAGAGGAATTATAACATTTTATTGAGGTGGTATAGATGTCGACGTGGTACAGATTGAGCTAACAGTCATAACATATGATCTTCATGGAGACGACCAGAGTTAAGTGGTTGAATACTTTGAATAGTCATTGGGTATAGATATTTAACACTGCAGCAGTCCTTGTTCAAGGAGTCACATGCAGGACATGGGGACAGGTGCAGCGCACAGTGGTGGTCAAAAGAGAGGTGAGTACTATAAAAGGAATTCAAATTAGGTCCCTGAATTTAGCTGTTTGAAAGTGAGCCAACTTTAGTCTGCAAGCTGTAGTTCTGGTAATGAGCTACTTCTCCATACCTCCCAACTGTTCCTCATTTGGAGGGACTGTCGATCATATGAAACAAATTCCCTCTGCCCCTCTTTCCTTCTCAGATGTCCCTCTTCTCCCTTCAAATTTCTATTTTCCTCTTCAGATGTCCTTTTTCCTCCTCAGATATCCCCCCCCCCTTAGATGTCCTTCTTTTCTCTTTAGATGCTCCCTCCCCTTTCCCATAAGATGTCTCTCATTTCCCCTTAGATGTCCCTTTTCCTCCTCAGATTTCCATCTACCCTCCTCAGAGATGCCTCTTGTGTCCAATGTATATATCTAAAGAAAGTAATTATACCTGTCAAAAGTGTTTTACTGCATTTACATTTTCAAATCACTTTTGTATATATTCTTTTCGATCTGTGTTACTGTAGGTGTGCTAGGGGTGTGTACTTTGCTTTTATACTTTGTACTATAAGGTGTCCCTTAAGTTGGGGGTATGCTTTTCATTAGCTTCTTTCCCATGCAGCAATCCCTTCTGCTTATTTATATATCCTGTACAGTCTAGTCACAGGACCCACTATTGACTCTGATAGTAAGTACCACAGTTAGCAATGTAGGCACTAAAACTAGATTGATTATTACACAATAAGCCAACTATAGTTAGCTTGTGTCTCTAATTAAATGTGTTGTAAGCATATTGTTGTCGGATATCTTGATTGGCAAATACATGTAGCGTCTTGGATGAAGCAAATTAAAAGGCTTAGTAGGTACCAGTGTCATATTTATACAGTGTTGTAGAAGTAGCTTGTAATGGTAGAGGATTTATGATATGTGTGGAATGGGAAGCGGACTCTTGACATGTCACATGCAGTGTAGAACCTATCAGAAAGCCATCCTTTGTTTTAAAATCCTTTCTTTGTCAGATTAAATTAATTTTATGCATTTCAACAGCAGGGGTTTAAGTACAGTGGGTACACTGTAGCAAAGCCCTAAATAAGATTTGTTCTGCATGCCAATCTTGTGTGTAATATGTGAGCATCGTTGCTTTTTGTATTGGTGAGTCTTACTGCATTCAGTTGATTTCCGGGTATGTCTGTTTCTCCAATCAGTGACACAGATTTGGACATTTAGAGTGTTTTAACCAAAGGTTCATCAGTACATTTTGTCAGTACTTTAGTCCTAGATTTGAACCTTTCTAAAGAGAAAAGAAATAACACAATTTTATGTCAAAAACAATTTGAGTGACACAGCACACGCGCTAGTTGGGATGTCAGAGTCAAGACTTTATACGTAGATGAACCTTGGACAAAAACTCTTGGGTGGTGTCATTGATTTGTTCTAAATTTGGTTGTCACAGATGAGCATCCAAACAACTCGTTTCTGAGATGGTGGTTCCCTGTTTCCTAAACATTGGAGAGCTTTGAGCAGTGGTGACCTACGTATGTAAGCACCATGATTTATGAATGGATGCTCTGCCTGCAGCAGTGTCGTGGTCAAGGTCATGGCTGCCACTGACACGGTTATAGAAGGCTTTCTGAATGTTACTCTCCTATGGTGTCTTTAGTGCAGTCCACTTTTTTCTTCAGAATACTGAAGAATTTAGCATTAGAAATTCAGCTGTCAGTAGACGAACACCTTTCAAGGTAAAATATGGTCATTCGGGGGCATCCTGCTTCTTGAATTAGAAAGTGTTGGATTCAAATCAAACGATACCACAAGACTTATAGTGTAATTGTGGAGAAGTCAATGATTATGGAGAATGTGCAAAAGGAGAAAAGGGGAGTGGTGTTATCTCTTGATAGAAATGCATATTTATCACAGTGGATGGTTGTTATTAATGTAGCTGTCTCACAGAAACACATTTTCTGCATTAAATCCATTTAGTATGTGCATTATTTGGCCTGCAAAGCCATGAGGACATCAAAGCCCCCTTAGGCATAAGAGCACAGTGCCCTGCTGTGGAAGCTGAAGAGAGCTTGATCAATAAACCTGACATGTTAATGCAGAGCAAATAGAATAAAAGATTTTTTTTCTGACAAGACATGAAAAATCACCTTGTGGCAGCTGGCAGGCAGAAGCAGTAACTGCACAGACTGTGGCAACGTTGATCTGACAAACAAAAAGGAGAGATGATGGTTATAAGTTGGGTTTGTTTCAAACTTCTCTCTTGACCTGTCAGGTTTTGAAGGTTCCTGAATGGCTTTTTTTTGTCATGAGAAAATTGTAGTCTTGAGTAGTTATGGTGCAGTTATGTCTTCTCGGATTTTAAATGCTGTGGTTTTAATTGATTTCACTTTAGCTGTTGAAGCTGTCAGGCATTTATAATCCCTAAGTCCTATAGATACAGCGCTGGTATGTCATGCTTCAATGTGTAGTTATCAGGAAATTAATATCCTTAATGAACTGGTGCTTTCAAGCTAACAGGGCGTAAAATCCAACTTACCCTTTTCAATTGCTAATAGCATATCCCCCTCCTTTTATTTAGTTTGGAGAACAGCTTTCCAACAGCCTGCTCCTTTGATGCCCGACAAAATGCCAGCTTTGCTGTGGGTACATTGCGTGATCAATTACAATAAATATAGTAATTACACTAGAGTTAGTAATTAACATAATTGTAGTCAATTACTACAAATACAGTGTACAGCTAAATAAATGAGAGGGGAGAAATTAGCAAGCTAATTGATTTATCTTTATAACTGCTTTGCTTCCTGTTCCATAGAATTAGTAGCTTTATTATTTCTTTTTTTATATCAGCAATTTATATGTTTGTGTGTGCCTGTGTATATGTGCATGTATATGTGTATATACATATACATACACACGCACACCCACAGTAACACACAGTCACGCACACACACATAGAGATCAGAAGCAATGGTTTTAAATATATGTGATTCAGTAAAGGATCATATTTGAATTTACCCGGCACTGGGTTTATGTGCAATACCTGGGCATTCATTTGACAGGTAATTACGGCACCATAGAGAAAATGTATTTTCAGCTATGAAATTACTAAGAGCCCTTTCACACAGGCATTCCGATCCGGTCCGCTGGTCAGTTTTTCAGGCGCATCTGATCAGAAGCCAGACGTTATTCAATGGGACAGCCTGATCTAAACAGACATGTGTTTACCCCTGACTCTGGAACTGGGTTCCATTTTGGCGGGCCTGACCTTGATGGATCAGGGGTAATCTGATGTAAACAAACACATGTCCCTTTACATCTAACTCCTTATAGACCTGATATGGGTGTGGTAAGTTCATTTTTTTTTTAGTCCAGTTTGTTAAATTGTTTGTTTGTAAAAAAAAAAAAAAAGCCTTCCCTATCTGGGCATTGCCTCATACACTGTAAAGGGTGTGGTGGGCGTGTTCCACGTGCGCACAATTTGAGTTCTGGAAGCCTTGAAAATTATTTCAGCAACTACATTTCCCAGCATCCTTTCTGCAGTTTTTCCCTAGTGGGGCAATAAAGGCAGGTGTGTCAGTGGGAAGTCCTTTGAGTGTGTTTTGAGAGCCAGATATTTCATTTTGTGCAGGCCAGGATTAGGAAGAGGGGGAGGGAGTACCTCACTCACCTGCCTAATCATGTGACAGCAGATGGCACCATTACATCTAGTCCTAAAGTATACACTGCATGCTAACCATGAAGTACTCAAAGGCAATGAGGATGAGTGGTCAGTTAACTAGAGGGAGTGATGACATACCGTAGTGGGATTCCAGCAGTTTTTATCTTGTAGGTGCAACTACTTGTTTTGCTTTCAAATATCTAGTGATGCTAAAAAAGTGTTTTAATTATAGTATTGCATTAAAGAACGTTAATAAAGATTAGTGTTCAGCTCTATTTTAAATTACATGTGTAACCATTCTTCAAATATTCTTCTATCTATACTCCTGCCTGCATATTACTCATTAGTTTTCTATTGGTGGCACAAACAAACATATTCTAGGATGGGGATTCATGACAGACTGGGAATGTTTCCTTCAACTCCCTCTTACTGTTTACCCACCATAACTCACTTTTAGAAGCCTTTCATTACAGATAATGTATGAGTTTATCTCCTGTTAAAACCGCTTGCATTGTAGTGATTCTTTTTGATGAAACCGCTCTAAAAATAAAGTACCTCTACTCCTCCCCCTCTCCCCACAAAAAAAAAGTAATGTGGGGGCATGGAGAGGGCCACTAGACTGTTGTGATCTCTGAGCAGACTGGGCCTTTTCTGGGCCAATGAACTGAGAGTCAGGGACTGAGCGTTAGGGAAGTATAAACAGTGAGGAGAGAGGGGCAATTAAGTGAACCTGTTTCTTTGCTCCGCATTTACATTTAGACTTGAATAGGACATAGCTCCAGCAGTATGGGTATGTCCCATTCAAGTCTATAAGATGTTCCTGCACAGGCAGCACTGCATCAGATTTTACAAGCTGGGATATAAACAACACCGGAGGCCAATGACGTTCAGTAAGTAAACACCTGGATTTGGGGAAGCTTAAGTTTAGTATCATTTGGGGAAGGGGGTGGCAATGGAGGATTTTTTTTGTATAAAATGGCCTTACCCTTTAAGCCTGATACCCTAACTTGCACCTAACCAACTGAGGGGAATTGGAACTGTACCTCACAGATCATTTACATTGGAACAAAATCTTAAAAAAGCCAAAAATGTGACTACTTTAAAAGTAGATTCTTTGAAATGACTTCCTTGTGGGTACTATGTACTGTCCAAATTAAATAATCCAAAATGGCAAAGTTAAGAACACGGTGATCAGGGCAATCAGGGATGCCGTACCTTTCCAAGAGCAATTTGGTAACCAGACTGAGCGAAGCACGCTTTCACTATAGATTCCTCACAGGCGGAGTGCATTTGGTATCACTCCGCCTGTGACAGGAGTCAGCGCTATATAGGAAACATGACCTACCCTGAAATTAAGACCTAGTTGTGACCATTCCCAGGGCCGGTGGTGGCATAATTCCTCTATCTTCAGCAGCACATCCTCGTCTTTCCTTCACTGTCCCACTTCCCCATTCAGCTGCTGGGAACCAAAAAAAACGTTTTACTTCTGGGTACTAAGGAGCTTGTGATTCACTCCATTTTCTCCCATGTGACCGTTCTGGTGAAAAGTGGGAAATTTTAGCTTTTTCCTGCAGTGGCAAATTCAGAATGATTGATTATCCCAGCACTGTCACACAGCGACTGGTAAAGAATTCTCCACCCTGTGTAAGCGCTTTCGGGGTCACGCAGGATCCCCTTCATCAGGCTCAGAGTACACTCTGACAGCAGACACTCTGAGTGACTGCTGACATCAATAAATGGATTTGCACTGACATTCGAGTCTCTGTCGTGCTGGTGACGTTTTTTTTACACAAGACTATGCTGAGTGCGGCACCATCCAGAGTCACTGCAAGCACCCACTAATACGCATGGGAGTTCCGGTAAGGAGTGCTACAGATCCTTGGACACTCGTCTAGAGGAAGCCACGACCATGTGTCAGAGCAGGGAAGATGGCTGCAGTTGTGTTCGTCACCCGTTGCGGCGTTCGTGAATGGAAGCAAAATTTTGATGAACTTCCTGTTCGCGAACCGAATTGTTTGCGAACAGAAGCGTTCGTGAACCGAGGTACCACTGTATTCCCGTTCATCTCCCTCATGTGCAACCTCCCTTATAGTAACCTATTACAGTTTTCTCACATAATCCATGACATGAATAACATAAGTAGATCATATGAGTCAAGGGATACGGACACATTAACAAATATTGCTACCTCTCTTTTCATACGGAGTCTTGCAAATGGAAAGAACACAAGATACTGCAAATATGCATACAATGGAATTGAGTACAGATAAAGTGATCTGAATAAGATACAGAACTCCTAGATAGAGGCCTACTTTCTAATCATTTGTAGTCTGCTTTTCAATTTGACCAGTTTTGTAGTTGTCTGCTAGACAAAATGATTGGCTTATTGACCAGGAAACGTACTCAAGGCAGCCAAGTCCTGCACCTGTCTTTGTACACAGTTGGCCCTTTTGTTTCTTCTCACACTTGCTGGTGGGACTAGCATGATCACGTTGCACTACATATAATGAATACATCCTGAGTTCAGCCAATTTTGCATTGCATTTGCATTGGATCTTTTTTATTAATGCTGTTTTATGGACTGCGTGTTAGAAAATAGGTAATTTAGCGACACTGTTCCCGTTCCTGGAAGCATTGCTGTACCATGTGTCTGGTTCTCTCCCTTTTTCCTTAAGGCTCACTCCCTTAATTTTGCAAAACTGCTGAGAAAGCTGCCACAAACAATTTTTTTCCTCTCACATTTACAGATCTAACCTTTTAAGCATACCTACATTTACCTGGGCTGGCAGTCGTTTTGCATTTTAATGACAAATCACGCGCGATAACTTTCATTCGAAACGAAAGTGCCTTAAATGTCTTGGGCTGTCAGAATGAGATGCCGGGAGCTTGATGAAAAGAGAACAAAGAAGATAAAGTATGAAGCCTAGATACAGTGCAAAATGAAATAAAACCTTGTACAGCCTGTCACTGGTGTCAGTTGATATTCATATCTAAAGCACATTATAGTATTACTCTGGTACGCATAGCTTACTCATCTGTCTGTTTTAATTCATTACATACTCTTGAGTCCCATGTGTCAGCAGTGGGGAAGAGAGGTGAAAAAAAAATCAGCTGGCTCTTGTGAATTTGAAGGCCAGTAATGTAGAATAATGCAATTGAGGATATGAACAGAGGACTATTCTGCGCTTGTTTTTAATAGTTGGTGATAGACCTTTTTGCTTTATCATTATATAGCTTGATACAGTATATTTTCTGTACAGACATACCTTAACTTTAGCATTTAAGCCCATTAAAAAAGTAACCTGATGTATTTAAAATTTTGTTCACATGAGAACATTTTTCATCTACTATCAGGCAGAAGTACTTAAAGGAGAACTATGAAATGAGTGATTTCCACTCACCTCATAGTTTTAGCCGACCTGTGACAATGAGACTGTCACAGGTCGGCTCAGTAGATCGGGAGGTGAGCGAACACATACCGGGTTCCCTCGCCTCTCGATCCTGTCACGGCTCTCTTCCGTGACAGGGGGAGGGCTGGATTCCCCTCTCCCCGCTCCGATCTGCCAGCGCTGACTGGCGGAATGGACGGGGGAGGGGGCGGGTACAGCTGGCTCTGCCTCTAGATAGGCAGAGCCAGCTGTCACTCACGCAGCTGGGCGGATCCCGTCATCTACGTCGGGATCCGCTCCGGCTGCGGCGTCTCAGAATACTGCGAGCTGTAGCTCGCGGTATACTGAGCTTAGGGTAACGGGAGGACGCTAGTTTGTGTCCTCCCGTTACCCTAAGGAGAACTATGGGGAAAAACACTGACCCCATAGTTCTCCTTTAACCAGCTCAACAGAACAATTACAAAATCCATGGGAATGGGAGTGGGTTGTGGTGAGCATAGCAGAGTGGTATGTAATGCAGTTTATACATGGTAGATTGTGCATGCAATCCAAAGCACATATAAATGGGTATGAATGATATAAAGGGGGCTTTAAAAAAGACCTTTCATCCCCATTCAGCAGCACGTTAAACCTAATCACCAAAAACGCCTGCTGCTGTTAACTAATGTCAGTAAGATGTGACTTAAATAATCTAGCAGAATGAGAGAATGTCACGATCATACTGTATTTTTAGAATTGTTTCAATGTGAATTTTGTATGTTTTAATCAAAGCTGATTTTAAGGTAGTTACATTTATGGCCTTTGGTTATGTAGTGTAAAACAATTTTAATAATAAATGCTAGGGCTGGAAACTATTAAAATTTTAATTTTCGTGTTCGATTAATCTAATTTTTTTAAAATCTATTAATCGATTATTTTCGATTAATTAAAACGCACATACAGATCCAACTACATTGGCCTATACACATACAGCACAGCAATGAAGTAATAAAATGAACTAGGATCACACTAATCCAGCACGTTATTATTCTGAGTTGCCCCACTCAAGTGGCGGCCATATTGAGTGGGGCACGTGAGATTAATAACGTGCTGGATTAGTGTGATCCTAGTTCATTTTATTACTTCATTGCTGTGCTGTGTGTGTATAGGCCAATGACTTGGCTGGCGCTCGTGCAGAAAGTTTCTTGGGCAAACTCACCGGCCCAAGTGGCTCCGCCGGCTAACGAAGGGGGGAGGAGTCAGGTGACGTCACGGACATCGACGTCACTGGACTCCTCCCCCTTTCCCGTTGTTAGCCGTCACGGACATCGGCGTCACCGGACTCCTCCCCCCTTCTTTTCGTTAGCCGACGGAGCCACTTGGGGAAGGGGGGAGGAGTCCGGTGACGTCGATGTCCGCGACGTCACTGGATCGCCGACGGGACTCCCGGAAGTTGGCGGAGAGGTGAGTGTTTTCATTAGCGATCAAAATAATTTTAATCGATCAAAAACTTTTAACGATTAATCGAGAAATTAATCTTTCATTGCCACAGCCCTAATAAATTCACAATTTAATATTGAGGTGCTTTACACAAAAAGAATGACATTCATGGTTAGTTAATTTTTAGTGGTTACCCTGAACACTTGTTTGCCTAGAACCTACTTGGGTAAGTGTAAACACTAGGGCAGTGTGGGCACATTTGTTCGGAAATCAGGAACTAAAATAAGCAATTTATGAATCTGCATGCTGTTTTAAAGTGTCGGAGGACTATAGTTTATAATGACTGCAACTAAAAAGTCTGACAGAACAACTACAATTATAATTTTAGGCTTATTTTCTCTTTGGTCTGTAAAAACTATCCTGCCCTGATCTAGATTGCAGATTGTATGTTGGTTTTCAGTGGCAACAACCTGGTCTTTGGTAGCAACATCTGCCCTAGCCCCAACCGTAAAGGAGAAATATGGGGAGAGTGAAATACACTCATCCCCATAATTAGAGCAGAGGTGTGACACTGAAGCTGTTACACAACGGCTCTATTGATCAAGACTGGAGTGATCACATACCCCTGATCGCTCAGTTCCCGATCTTCTCCTTGCAGAGAGTGGTGACTGTCACTATCAGTCACCTCTCCTTGCAGGGATTCGTCCCTCCCCTTTTCGTTCCTCCAGCGCTGACTGAAGGGATGGACGGGGAAGGGGGCAGGCACAGCTGACTTTGCCTCTAGTCAGCATATTGCACTGTCAGCATATTGCTGCATTTTGGGTCACAGGAGGACATTAGTATATGTCCTCCTGTGACCCTAAAGAGAACTGTGACAAAAAAATGTTGGGCCATAGTTCTCTTTTAACCTAACCTTTAAGTTGGCCATGCACATGGCAGTGTTCATTGAGTTTTAACCAGCTTGCAAGCACAAAAACAACTAAAAACAGATTAGGACCGCCAACCACCATCACAAATATTTCATATTGGCTATGGAAACTCTTGTCGGTAGGCTGTCTTGATCCATTCATTCCTTTTTGCTGTTGAAAGCTAATTGAAAGTGATTGATATTGCTGTGTGTGTTATTAGTATGATGGTACCCTTCTAGCTAAACCCCTCCCTATAACTTAAGTGTATGTATACTCTGAAAATGAACAAAAAATGCATGGAAGCGCACAACTGTAATATGGTCAAGTTTCTCACTTGCTAACTATATGGAAAATGGTGTGCAAAAACTCTTCAACAACCGGGAGAGGAGCCCCGTGTAACGTGTTTGGCAAAATTATACATAGAAGAGCGCAACAACCTAAAAAATGTTTAGATGCTAAGCATTCTGTAATGACTAGCTGTTTAAATAAATTGGTTGATATATAACTCACGGTTGTGATGTCATAGATGGACATGCACTCCCTGCAGTCCCGTGCGGTCAGCGAAGTGTTTCTGGATGGAAAGATCTGGACAGTCAAGATCTAAATAGTCTAAGATCTAAATAAACCCCAAGTCTCTCCAGGCTGCGTCCTCGGCTGGCCGGGCCGAGCCGCGGCTACTAGAGCAGGAGGGGGAGGACTGTCAGGCTGCTGTGATCGGCACTGGGCGGTGTGTAGCCGTATGGTGTGCGGCGTAAACGCTGGAGTGTGTTCGTCAGTGCTCGTGAGTCCGGGGTGATGTGTTCAAGTGAGATCAGTTGGCAATTGGCGGCTACGCGTTTCAAGGGTGACCCTCTTTGTCAAGCCTTGGAGCGGTGTCAGCCGTGGGAGAATGAGTACTTTTGAAACTGACAGGGGGGAGGAGTCAGATCCGAAAGAATGCCGTGATAGGGTTAGACGTCGGGAAGTGAATCAACAGTCTCGAGGGCACTTCGGGGTTGATTGGTCAGAAACCTTTCTATCTCAGTTACCTGTGTACTCTTCTAGTTCTGCATTGACTATTATCACAGGTTATTGTTAATGAGTGTTAACATTAGGACTAATACTAGAATGTGTACTATACTGACTAATAGAGAGCTTTCATCATGTCGTAAATGACAAAGCCTAGTTTTGAAGAGGATTAAAATATCACGTTTATTTAAAATTGAGTAAAAATGAAATAAATAACAATAAAAAATGAATAAAAATTAAGTGAAGAATTAATAAGATAAAAACATTTTTGGACTAAAAATTCATTTTTATTGTCCAACGGAGTAGATATGAGGGGGAGACTACATATAGCTCCACGATTGTTCAGGGGTGACCCTCTACTTCCATTCAAAGTGTTGGGGGTAGTGATCAAAGGACAGCAGGTGACTTCCACGTTAATTTATGGCAGTATTCCTGTTGTTATAATGAAGCATTTCTCAATGTGTGTGCAACATGACATTTGGTCGGGATGTTGCCACGCCGTTTTAGATGTATCTATAGCCTACATCACAGGACTGGAAGACCTAACATGTTATTATAATTGATCATGTTATAAAGAATGGGGGTGTGCTAGAAAATGGTGTGTATACAGTACCTGAAAATGCACTCCTTATTTGTTCCCTTTTGGTTTTTTTTTTTATGTACCATTTGAAGCATTTTGTTATATCTGTTGGATAAGTGCCAAAAATACCTGTTGATCTTGTCAGAAAGTCAGAGCTGTCCTGTGTCCTCTGCTTACTTCCCGTGTTATCTCAGAGAGCCCTTCTAGTTTTTATCTTGCACCACAGAATTATTAGCTTTTATATTGTTGAGGTCTGAGTAGGAGTGATTGAGTAGGTCAGTAAAAGACACTGGGCAGGGCTGACACCACTCAGTTCACAGAAAATCTGTGTGTTGCCTGCCCATAACAGGAATTGCGTGCATTTCTGGCAATCAAAAGGTATTTGTCTGTATTTGAAGGGTCTTTAAAGGGATAAAACATAGAGAAATATGTGTGTATTGCAGATATGTACAGCATATTTCATTTTTCTATTTGCCTTAACATACCCTTTAACTTAACCCCTACATTTAACACTTAAACTCCCTTGATACTTAACCTTAAAATGTAACCCTTAGCACCTAAATCTGACCAACCATTAACCAGAAAATAAACACTTAGTCTTAACCTGAAAAAGTAACACTTAACCTTCTAAATCCTAACTCTAACAGAGACCCTGTCACCTTGCCCATGCCGTGACAATCTGTCTGCACAGGTGTCTCCCAACCCCCTTATTCATGCACTCCCCTTCAGCTCCTTGGACCTCTTTAGCCAGTTACACTAGCCAGTACTTCCAGGTATGGAAGAGCAAATAACCTGTTCCCACTGTGACAGTACCTGGGCATAGCAGCCAATCACAAGGCCTGAGCAATGTCACATAAGCGAGGGAGGGACAGCATCGCTGCCCCAGGTCACTGACAGCCGATTTTGGCACTAGCTGGGAGGAGCAGTGAGGGAGTGCAGGTAAGGCGAGTATAAATGGGTCGGGGAGGGGGTCACTTTGCTAGGATGCTGTCACTTTGCCCTGTATGTGTGTCTCTTAAGTTTTGATATGTATTATTGAATGTTTCTCTAGGATAGGAGCTCTGTATCTATCCATCATGTACAACAAGGTAGATTAAATTCAAAGACTTCTTAATAAGAAGTTTTTGTTGAAAAAATCAATCCACGTACTAAAGCAGGAAACTCCTATCCACGGGGCACATGTAAAACAGAGCTATAGCCAAACCATCTTTTTTAAAAAAAAATGTTTTTTTTTTTTTAGCTATAACCTTTTTTTGGGGGGCGGTCACAGGAGGAGCATATAGAGGGCTACTGTCTGCTATATCCTAACAAGCAGTCCAGCCGGGAAAGATACCGACAATATTGTCAGGATCTTACCCCACTGCCTGATTGACAGGGAAGGCGGTGAGCCCAGCTGGCTCTAGCTCTAGAGAGGCAGAGCCTGCTGGGCTCAGCGCCTTCCCTGTCTGTCCCTCCAATGCATGCTGCAGGTACAGAGAGGGGAGGGGGGAATCCCTGTGGGGAGTGGTGAATGACAGTCATTGCTCTCTGCAGGGAGAAGCCGTGAGCTAAGTGATCAGCGGTTTGTGATTGCTCAGTTCCCGATCTATAGATGCTCAAACTATTGGAGAGAGTACACTTTATTCTCCAATTAATTCTCCTTTAAATAAAACGAGGGGAGGTGTTTTAGGATTTGTAAATCTAACATTCTTCAACACACCTCATAAGTATGTTTTAGTGAATGCTGTATACAGCACACTAAAAATATCATTATTTTGAGCCTTAATTAGCTTTATGATGAAAGGAGCAATGTATAGCTTCACTGGAGATTTCAGATGAACTTTAAACTGCATATACAGAGTAAAAAACTAGAAGGATTGCATTTAAGTGAGATGACTTTAGAAAAGGCTTTCTTATGTATTTTGGTTCTTATTGGACATGATCTCAAAATTATAAATGATGTGTAATTAAAGTTAGAATAGCTACTTGCTTTGTCCGTTAAGCTGGCCATACACTGCTCAAATTTAAGCTGAGTCCTGCTGCCTCCTGCAAAATGTTAACTGTGGGTGGCCCTGCTGGCACCCCTTCATTCGACAAAAGTCAATTTTTCATTCAACTTTGTTGAAGGTGTTGGCACGAAGTTTGCCAATCAGCTGCAGTCACTGTTTGTTTGTTTATTCTGACAGTTTCAGTTGATGGATACCAGGATACAATAGCCAGGAGGGGAGATTCCTCCATTCCACACTACTTAGCATGGATGGGGGAATCCAAGTTTTTTTTCTTATTCAATCTGCGGGGCTGAACAAGATAAAACACTGACAGGGTTATTCACAGAAGGGTGAAGAGTTTGGATAAGGCAGGAAAAGTGAACAATTTAGGACAATATAGCTGAATTGAAAAGTGCGCTGAATTGAATTTTTTTCCAAATCAGCTATTTTGTCCTAGATTGTTCACTTCTTCCTTTTCCAAACTCTTCACCCTTCTGTGAATAGACCTGTGAGTGTATGGCCAGTATAAGGCTGATGTCAGATAGGCGACTGTTGCTAATGATATGTTGAAATCGCCAGCAGTTGCTAATGGCCTGCCTGTTTGTCCCTATGGGAATCACTCCCTCTATAGCTGATGTCACTACCATCGCTAGCAACAGATTCAGCAGCGTTTGGGCCCGCGACAGCTGCATTTGGCTACATAGGGAGTGACAGGCAGCTTTTTTAGTGATCCTACCAATGGCAATTTTGTCAGAATCACCGATATGGCATCATCCTTCGGGAGAGGAGGGATAAAAAAAATAATTATGGGCATATTTAGGATCACAACTACTTGTATTGCTTTTTATAAGGTCTACTATAAGGGTCTGTTCACATGATATCAGGTCCTGATCAGGTGCGGATCTGCAGACTGATGCAGTGCGTTTTTGCCCCGTTTTTGATGCACATACAAGAAAAGCATCTTCAGTGTCTCTCTCTGATTTAAGGTTTATGGAGAATCTAGTCAAATGATGCATTTTCCATTCAAATGCATGGAGCTGCGTTCACATTCCAGTTTTTGCTGGAGTAGGGCTGTTAGTATGTTAGCTGCAGTGCGTTTTTAATGCGTTTTGGACGCATTTGCGTTTCCTGACCGTTTCCTGACGGGCCTGTTCACACGATGTCCGTTTTGTGTGCTGACCGGCTCCGTACGCTGCTGCACTCAAAATGCATCCCAATGTATCCCTATGTGTTTTATGGGCTCCAGTTCTCACGTGCGCAGTCCGTTCAGCTTACGATAGAAAAAATACTGCATGTCACATTTTGTCCGGTCTGGTTAATGGAAAATGCATCATTTGACTAGATTCTCCATAAACCTTAAATCGGAGAGAGACACTGAAGATGCTTTTCTTGTATGTGTATATACTGAGTGGCCAGATTATTATGACCACCCCATCAGTACTTCGTTGGGCCACCTTTTGCCTTCAATACTGCAGCGATTCTTCTTGGCATTGACTCCACGAGATGGTGAAAGGTGATGCGAGGAATCTGACGCCATGCCTGATGAATAGCGCTGTCCAGTTCTGTGAGATTTGATGGTTGTGGAACCAGCTGCCTGATTGGCTCTTTCAACTTCGTCCCACAAATGCTCAATTGGATTGAGATCTGGTTATTGTGGGGGCCACCTAAGCAGGGTAAAGTCTCCCTCATGTTCTTGAAACCACTCCTGCACAATACGAGCACTGTGGTATGGCGCATTGTCTTGTTGGAAGAAACCATCTCCATTTGGATACGCCATCAACATGATCGGATGAACTTGATCAGCAATGATACTTTGGTATGTTGTGCTACTCAGACGTTGTTCCACACGAATTAAAGGGCCCAAATCATGCCAGGAAAACATGCCCCGAACCATAACACTGCCCCCACCAGCTTGAAGGGTTGTACTCATGCATGTGGCGTGCATGCTTTCATGCTGTCCCGCCAAATTCTCACTCTGCCATCTACATGATGCAACTGGAAACGTGATTCATCGGACCACATTACTTTTTTCCAATGCTCGACTGTCCAATCCTTGTGTTCCTGTGCGAATTGGAGACGTTTTATCTTGTTAACTGCAGACAGCAAAGGTGTCTGAACAGACCTTTGACTTCCAAATCCCATAGGATAGCAGTGTACGGCGAACAGTGCGTTCAGAGATCATTTGAGAGGAAATATATATATATATATATATATATATAATCTATCTATATCTAATATATATCTATATATCTATATCTATATATCTATATCTCTATATCTATAGATATATAATTAGGGCTGCGGAACTTAACGATTAATCCTTCGATTAATCGTAAATTTTTTTGATCGATCAAAATTATTTTGATCGGTACTCACCTCTCCGCCGGCTTCCGGGTCTTCCGTCGGAGATCCGGTGACGTCACCTGACTCCTCCCCCCTTCCCCAAGTGGCTCTGTCGGCTAACGAAGGGAAGGGGGAGGAGTGCGGTGACGTTGATGTCCGTGTTAGCAATGGTACTTTACCATTGTATCTGTAACAACACTGGCGGAACTACCAGGCGGCGCACGCGCCAGTGGGCGGGATCTGCCTGTGCACATAGGGCCTGACGGCATTCTTATTGCCATGTCAACGAAAGACAGCTGGATCATGTAATGGTTTCCTGTTGTGACGGGCTCTGTTCTCCTATTGTCCCCTCCCACTATGTAAGCAACTTGTTCTTTTATCTCTGTGGCAGTATTGTGTCTATATCTAGCATCTAACCGAAGGTACACATCTCATACTTATACTGATCTTGCTAAATGTGCCGGTCATTATTTATACTTCTATTTTTAAAGTGTTTTGCCGGGAATATTACGTCACTATGACGTCAGAGGTTGTGCTGATTGGTGGTTTATGCATCTGTAGGTCTATTTATAGTAACCGTATGGATTGACCATAATATATAAAGTATGCACCTATATACACTATGCGTACATGCTGTAGAAAAGGCGATTTGTAAATTGATAATTTGCATATGAGCAATACCCCACGTAAGAGTTTGTTGGATTTTTTTTTTCAGATTGTATAAGAGGTTTGCCCCAGAAACTTGTTCTGCACGAGTGCCAGCCAAGGCATTGGTCTACACATACAGCACAGCAATGAAGTAATAAAATGAACTAGGATCACACTAATCCAGCACGTTATTATTCTGAGTTGCCCCACTCAAGCGGTGGCCATATTGAGTTGGGCACGTGAGATTAATAACGTGCTGGATTAGTGTGATCCTAGTTCATTTTATTACTTCATTGCTGTGCTGTATGTGTATAGGCCAATGTAGTTGGATCTGCATATGCGTTATAATTAATCGAAATTAATCGATTAAAAACAAATGTTGATCGAACAGGAAAATGTTAATCATTACAAGCCCTAATATATATATATATATATATATATCTATATATATCTATATATAGAAAGTACATTTATTGCAAACTTATATTGGTCCAGATGGCTAAATGTAAGTATGCATAGCTGATATCTGGAGGACAACTAGTGATGCTGAAAATCATTGTTATCCACCGCTCCTCTCTATCTCGTCCAATCAGACAGTGTATACAGTGAAAAAAAAAGTACAAGGCATTCTCTGAATAGCTAAGTGCTGAGCACGCGACCTGCTGTGCTCATTGTGGGGAAGCCGCTTGAGTAGCACCCGGAAGATCATGGCTATCACTATATGTAATACAGACAACTACTAGATCCCTAGTGGCCATCAGACACATTGAGCCAAGCTGGACCAACGTAAGTTTGCCAACTTCCAGCAAAATCTTGCCCAGGGACCAATCAGTATTAAAGATGGCCCTGCAGTAAGTGGCCAAGCAAAATTCAGCAGGCAAATTATGCAGCCATTTGCTGAGCAAATAATGAACCATTTTCAGTCCATTGATTCCCCCTTGGGTTGCCATTGGTAAATCTTGTGTCCTATATTTTTAAACCAAGTTCCAGTTGAAGCAGGTATTAATATACAAAGTAGAATTAGGTCAACAATGCTTCTAAAAATACCATCTCTGTCTACATTTTTTAATTATACACATAGTTCAGAATATTTTAGAGTCTTAAATAATTTATCTATGGCTCCTGGATTTAAACAATTTACTGTTTCTAGCAAAAGCGGTAAGTGTTCTTGTAATTTCTTTAGCTTGGTACAATAAAAGGATTTAACTTGTCCACTAATGTTGATTTGATCTTAGGCCCCATTCACAGCAGGGCGGATGTGTTTCAGCTCGGTTTCCATGCAAATATTACAAGGGCAGTTTTGGGCGTTCAGCGCTGAAACGCAATTAAAAACGTGCTGATTAGTGCGCTTTCATTGAAATCCTATATAAAATCTGTGTTGATCAGCGCAAAAAATTGCTCAGGGAGCATTTCGGGTGGCAGGCGGTTTGCATCGCGCGGAGGTGCGAAATCGCATGAACAAATCCGCACGATCGAACCCCCCTGGCGTGAACGGGGTCTTATAGAGGATCTTTCCCCATATCTTCAAAATAACAACAAATCCACCTTTTAGAAATATTTAGTAATGACAATCTACAAACACAAACTTCTAGATAATTGCTGGATTTGTATTCTTTGCATGCCTTATTTCTCTTTTCCTCCCCAGTCTTCTGACAGTGGCCATTTTAACTAAGGGCAGATTACTAAATCTCCCTTTACTTCCTGAAACTCTGGCACATGTGACTAGACATGTGACCATGCACATCATCTCAGGGGAGGAAAATGCCTTTCCCTGGGATCTCATTGGATTACAGATGAGATTTCCCAGCAATGCTGTGATAATGTAGCCTTCCCAGGATGCAAAGCTTGGGCACGATTACATCAAAGTGGACCAGGAAGTGGAAAAAAAAGAAATTGTAAGTAAAATAAAAATGTGTGTTAAGCTAATGAATGTAAGATGATTTTAGGGCTGCAGCTAACGATTATTTTCATAATCGATTAGTTGGCCGATTAACTATATGATTTCATATCACCATGCAGAGCTGTATGCTGATGTGATTTTTAGTCAAAGGGAGTAAAGGTCCACTTTAAAGCTTGCCATAAGTGGCTTAGGACGATATTCAAGAAATGTTTGTTCATGTAAATAGCACTAACAATAGTTCCTCCTGAACTTCCTTTTGAATGGAGTATGCAAAACTGTTCCAGCAAGATGGAAGATCTTTACAATTATTTTTTCATTATCGTATTCTATCAAATTATTATTATACAGGATTTATATAGCGCCAACAGTTTGCGCAACGCTTTACAATATAGGGAAGACATTACAATCACAATACAAATCAAGACAAGATGGTAAGGAGGGCCCTGCCCCTGAGGGCTTACAATCTAAAATGGAGAGGAAGGGATACATGAGGAGGGAGCTGCGTGGGGATGAGTTGTTTGAGAACGTGATGGTTGAGCGGTTAGGTTGAGGTGGGATAGGCTTCCCTGACGAGATGAGTCTTTAGGGCAGTCAAGGTGGGGCAGGTTGGGGTAAAGAATTCCAGAGGATGGGAGAGACTCTAGAGAAGTCCTGGAGGCGAGCATGGGAGGAGTTGACAAGGGAGCTGGAAAGCAGGAGGTCTTGGGATGAGCGGGGCCGGCGGTTAGGGTGATACTTTGAGACCAGGTTTGAGATATAGCCGGGGGCGGAGTTGTGGACGGCTTTGTAACTGATTTGTTAATATTTGGAATTTTATCCTTTGGGCTATTGGAAGCCAGTGCAGGGATTGACAGAGGGGGGTTGCAGACACTGAGCGGTTGGTTAGGTGGATGAGTCCAGCAGCTGCATTCATGATAGACTGAAGGGGGGATAGACTGTTTGGCGGAAGGCCAATGAGGAGGGAGTTGCAATAGTCAAGATGAGATATAACCAGCGAGTGGATGTGTAATTTTGCGGTTTCTTTGGTGAGGAAGGGACATATTTTGGAGATGTTACAAAGGTGGAGGCGGCAGGATTTGGATAGTGATTGGATGTGGGGAAGAAAGGTGAGGTCCGAGTCAAGGATGACACCTAGGACCTTGGCATTGGAGGAGGGGTGGATAGTTGTGTTAACAATCTCAAGGGTAAAGTTAAGTAAGGAGATTGGTCTGAGTTTGTTAAGGTCGGTAGGGTCTATTGAGGGTTTTTTGGGTATTGGGGTGACCAGGGCATGCTTCAGAGGGGAGGGAAAAATTCCAGTAGAGAGTGAGAGATTGAAAATGTGAGCAAGAGAGTCTAAGATAGAGCAAGAGGGTGAACGAAGTAGCGGTCAGGGAACAGGGTCCAGGGGGCAAGTGGTGAGGTGTGTGTCAGAGAGAAGCTTTTTAACCTCCTCTGTGGTGACGGGGTCAAAAGAGGAGAGTAACAAGTGTGATGGAGGGTCTGGTACATGAATAGGGGAAGGTGACTGCACAGTGGCGATCTGATCCCGAATTGTATCTATTTTGTTTTTGAAGTGAATGGCAATGTCCTAGGCAGTGAGTGAGTTATTGGTCGGTGGTGGTGGAGGATGAAGTAGAGAGTTAAAAGTAGAAAAGAGTTGGCGAGGTGTGGATGAGAGTTTGTTAATGAGAGTGACAAAATACGTCTGTTTGGCAGTATGGAGGAAGGAATTGTATTTTAGGAGGGCCGTTTTGTACCGGGTGAAGTCTTGCAGACATCTAGTTTTTCGCCACAGTCGTTCAAGAGCGCGGCTATGTCTCTTGAGATTTTTGGTTTCATTTGTTTGCCACGGTTGTAGCGGACGTGGTCTAAGTCTGCGAGTAGTGAGGGGAGCCAAGGTGTCTAGAGAGGACGAAAGTGAACTGTTGTAGACAGAAATAGCCAGGTCAGGGCAGGATGGGGGTGAGATTTTGTCATATAGGTTGTCAGTAGCAGAGTAGAGAAGAGAAGGGTCGAGGTGTTGAAGGTTTCTCCGTGTGACAGTGTGCCGTGTAGGGGATTCAGGGTTGGGGATAGGATGAGGGTGAAACTGAGAAGGTTGTGGTCTGAGAGGGGAAAATTTATTATAATTCATCAAATTATTATAAACAACATTTGAATCTTTCTCGGTTAGAACAACGTGAAACACTTTCCCAAATGTTATAATCCAGCTTTAGCAATTCTAATTTATCTATCTTCGTCATATAATCCTGATTCATATAATCCTTTAACACAGTTTGTATTAGAAGATATCTTACAGCATAGTTACAAATGTATTTGTTAAAAAACATAGAGTTCATTTCAATTTTTATTGGCCTATCTGGTATAATTAAATCCCTAGTTTTCTAGGCATCTCAGGTCTTTCCTTTAGGGCAAAGGTATCCATACTTACCAGCAGTGGTGAAACTTCAAATCACATTAAGCATCTGTGTCGGGAAGTCATGTCTGTGACTGTCAGAGTCTTGCAATGTCTAATGGGATTTGTAGGTAAGCTACAGCTGGAGGGCTGACGGTTAGCTACCCCTGTGTTAGGGCTCGTTCACACTAGCAGCCGCATAATAAAGCAGCCACTGGTGTGCACTGTGGATGGGGTAGTGCCAGTGAGCTGTAAACAGCGCATCGTGCTGTACCTTTTTTTTTTTGTTTGAACTTGAGATTTCATGACATTTCATTGATTACGTTCACTGCGGCGTACTGCAATGATGTGGTTAAAAAAGTACTTTCTTGTCAAATTTTAGTTTTTTCAGTGCACGCCACTGCAATGTGGTGGTGTGAACTGACTTAATAGGAATCAAGGCAAATGGACTCGCCTATTTGTTGTCACTGCTGTATGTGAGGGCTATTTAACCGGCCTGCTGCTAGCAGTTCTGCTCTGATCTAACCGTTACGCTTGTGACAGCAAAATGTATTAAGGGCTCATTCACACTGGATCCCTGTGAGTAAATGCATTGGTTTGACTTGCATTGCATTTTTAAAAGACACCATTTAATTCATTTGAATGGTAAGCTGCAGGTCAGCAAACTCAAAATACAGCATGCAGGACTGCTTTCCAACACACCACAGTGCAGTACATGGATGTAAATGGACTGTATTGAAAACATTCTCTTGCATTTGCCTTCACTAAAAGTATGATTTGGGTGGGAATAAGCTGTAATTTATACATAACTAAAATAAATTCCTCTCTGCCAGTGCTGTGCGCTAGATGAGTTCTCTTCAGTTCAGCTGAATCCAAAACTTGCATTTCAAGATTTTTGTGACAATATGTACCTTGCCTTGAGGGTTCTTTTTTATTAGGAGCCATTCACACCTTGGTGTTCTGGTGCAATGTGTTGCAATGCATTGAGTTATGTCAACCCATTAAAACAAATGGGCTGCCACTGCACTAAAAATGTAAAAAAAAAAGAAAATCAGACAACACAGTGTGCCACATTGCATAGGTAATAAGTACCATACAGAGGGCTAGTCTGTCTGTCAAACTGTCTGTCAAACTCTCAGAAGTATATGTATGTTTGTATGTGTGTGTGTATGTATATGTGTATATATATATACTATTTAGATGTATTATAAATTGGTTTTGCATAGGAAATACGACGCTTAAAGAATGTTAAGAGTGTCCTTTTTCAGAAAAATTTTGTTGACAGGATTATTCACCCTTGAAATTGTTAAACTCAAAACTCCTTGGCTTTCTGGGTTCAGATAACACAGATATCTCCCTGGATTGTATAGGGGCAAATGAAACTGTTCAGTTGCAGCGTCCTCTGAGCTTTCACAATTGCGTAGGCTGAATTGGGGTCAGACCTACGATAAATAAAAGCTACATCATACCTGCCAGGCTGAATGTAGCAGAGTCTTTGAAAATGTAACCCTAGGCTAAATATCCCCTGTTATGTTTCCACGACTGATGTGTGCTTACCTCGCTATCAATTATTTACCCTGCTGAACTAGTAAACACTGCTTCTGAGATCTCAGGCCTCACTAAGTATCTGATAAACCCAAAGCACCTCTTATTGGCATGAGAGCATTTATTTCTATCAGCATTTTTTTAGATTCACGGATCCGTTTTATTTTTTGTTGGGTACAATGTACTGTTTTACTGTGTTCTGGTCAGGTAAACTGCTGTATCGTATACACTCCAGCCACAGCACTTCAGCCAAACTAATTTTTATGTCTTCATTGTGTGAACCAGGCTACCCAGGCTTTTAGATCCCTACTGTATCCCTACTATGGAGTATTGGGGTTTCCTGGAGATTAACACACCTGCACTTACAACTGGTTTGACTAAGGCGTCCTTTAGACCCTAGGGTTGTATTTTGTAGCTACATGTGCTCAAAGGTCTGTCATATTTCCCGTGGTGCATTGCATTAAGGCAACCCACTTATTTTGAATAGGCTTCTGAAACACTATAGTGCAGCAAAAAACAGACATTACCCCTTTTTTAAAGGAAGAACACTGTAACATGTGCATTGTTGTGTGCAGTGGGTTTGTTTTGTGGACCTGTTGCCCGTCACTGTACCAGTGCCTTCAGGTGCCATTTAAGGTAATTTGCAAACGGGAAGTGATGGGGATCTAATTCATTTTATCTTTGCAATGTAAATGATTTCTGCACAATTGGTTGAATTTTTGGCTATGTTATTGGTTAACTTATTGCACGTTACAAGTAAACTTCTAGACGTTTGAGTCCCCTGCAAGATGTAACACTATCTTGTGCATAAACTGAACAGATTACAGTAAAACTTATGATCCACAAAAACCCTGAAAAACTGGTGTGATTGGTATTCAACCTTTAGATTAGTATTCAAGCTTTTTATTTTTGTGATGTTTTGGATTTTTCATGCATGGAATGATACGGTCTGCTGGTGTTTAATGTATGTTTGCTTTTTACAACTCTTGGTTTGTGATTTCCCATTTTATAACAGTTAATACTGACCTCGAGCAGTTTTAAAATATCTTGGTTTACCAATGACATTTGAACTATTGACATCTTTTTTAGTGATTATTTGTATGGCAGAAACCTTTTGCTTCTGTCCATTTAATATTTCATTTACACAGCTGATAGAAGCACATTGTAAAAATATTGTTGACTGATATAAGGCTTAAAAAAAACATAAAGAAGGTTCTAAGTCAGAGACATGTATTACAAGTATTAGTCTCCATTCACACATGAGCGGTTTTCCACGCGTATTCGGCAGTAAGAAAACGCGTGGAACCGTGCTACACATAAAAAAACAATGCATTGCAATGTGTATTGTTCAGACTATTGCGACTGCTGCATGGTACAAAACCGCGTGTCCCACAATATAGTCCAAGCGTGACTGTATGAGCGGATTCCGCACCTTCCAGGTATAGTAATAGCCGCAAACTTGCGGAATCCGTGAGTATGTTAACGTTTGTGCAGTTTCGTTTTGCGCGTTTTTCCCATGTTGTGAATGGATCTTAACAGTGGAAAAGTGTAAAGCCAAGAACATTTTTGGAGCCCGCTAATGAATGAATAAATGGGGCTCCCAACACAGAAAGAAACTCATCATACAAGAATGCATACATACTGCACCAACTCTCAAAAAAATGAAAGAAATATGGGGCTTTCATTTCTGACATCCTTGAAAATGCTAGTTGCGTCCATGGCATGCTGATCCATTGGCTTCAAGTTCTGATTTCACTTGCTTCATACTTGTCCCAGTTTAGTGACTCAAACTATTGAAAGCATAAATAAACCTTTATCATCTCTCTCTATATATTGGTAAGTCACACAAAAAGAAAGCAATCCATATTAAATCCACAAAAAAAAAAAAAATGTTAGCGCCCACAAACACAATACAATACCCAATTTTGGGAAAATATAAAAGATGAGGTTACGATGAATAGATAGATATCCAACATGCCCACATGCTCTCCAATAGCTTCTTCTTTGGATTCTGCCATCAGGGAATGACAGCTGGGGGACCGGAAGTGGTGCTTCCAGTCCCATTCACCAGGGAGGAGAATGGCGAACAAATGTTCTCCGATTTCCTTTCCCACTTCCCGCTGACATCAGTAATGCTGGACCCGGACCCGCAGGAGGGGCAGTGAAGCCCGGCAAGCTAAGCAGGTGTTTCGGGCGGGGGGAATGGCCACACTCCTTTCCTGCTTCCCGCTGACACCAGTGATGCTGGTTCCGGACCTGCAGGAGGGGCAGTGCGGAGCCCAGGAAACAAAGCGGGGGTGGGGATGGCCGCACTACACCACCCCCCGGGAGCAATCTGGCAGCAGCTCATCCACTAGAATCGCTTCCAGTGTAAAGCTGACAGTTGGCTTTAAACAGAGTTCCTTACAATGGCACCCACCTGACAGGCTGGAGAGGAGACCTAGACATCAAGTCTGTTCAAGGGACGCTGGTGGAATCCCATCTCCCAATCAACAGTCTTAAACTCTGGACAATTTGGTGTCCCTACAACGCTGGACATCCTGACTGGTGGGTCATCCGATTAGGATCAAGTCAGACGATGCTACAATAGCACAGTGGTATAGGTCAACAGTAAGGGAGGAACCAGAAGTCTTCGTGTGGCAAGAACGCTGGAATGGATTTTGTCCTGGGCAGAACTTCATGTCTCATCCTTGTCAGCTATTTACATTCCCAGTATGGACAATTGGCAGGTGGACTTCCTCAAACGTCAGTGTCTGGATCTGGAGGAACAGACCCTATGCCTGGAGGTGTTCCAGCACCTGTGTCACAGGTGGGGGATACTGGATGTGGACCTCCTGGTTCATCAGAAAACTGGACAGGTTTGATTGCAGGTGCAGAGATCCTCTAGTGAAAGCAGTCGATGCTCTGGTGGCTCTGTGGGATTAGTACAGCCTGATCTACACTTTTCCTCCCCTGAAGCTAACTCATCATCTGCTCTGCAGGATCAAGGGATCAAGATGGAGGGCATTTTGGCAATCACCACAGCTCTGGACTGGCCCAGGTAGATATGTACTCTGCCCTGATCAGACTCCTGGTAGACTTGGGCCCTTCCAGATCAGCAGGATCTTGTATCCCAAGAACCAGTTTATCATCCTGCTTCACAGTCGCTGGCTTTAACGCCATTGCCGCTGAAGCCCAGGTCTTGAGGTATAGGAACCTCTCTGAATTGGTGATCCCTACAGTGCTAAATGCTAGGAAGTGCACTTCCTGGAAGGTCTAGCATCACACATAGAGGATTCTCTGTGGGATCTGAATTTTGTTTCGCACTTCAAAAACCACCCTTTGAACTTAGTAGGGCAGGGCTGCACAAATCCCAGGAGCCAGGTGGGCAATGAAAATTAATCCTGCTGGCTCCTGTATTGAACGGGCTGGGCCCGGAATTCTAGATTAATTTGTCATTTGTAATAGGGTTATTGCCCTTTCAGCTCTTACAAGGTTTTTTCTCCTTGTTGCCATCAGCTCTGTGAAGCGAAGGTCTGAACTGGTGGCCTTGCCTTGTAAAGAACATCTTCTTGTTTTACAAAGAAACAAGGTGGTGTTGAAGCCTAGAACCTCCCTCCTTCCTAAGTGGTTTCAGCTTCTCACTTTAACCAGGACATTGTTCTTTTATCCCTCCGACCAGCTCCAGTACATCATAAAGAGATTTCCCTTCATTGTCTGGATGTAGTTTTGTATATAAGTATACCTCATGGACACTGCTTTCATTAGGAAGATGTACTCTCTCTTTGTCATCACAGATGGTTACTGCAAAGGGGAACAAACTTCTTTTGCCACCATTTCTTGTTAACTAAGACAAAATATTGTTTGAGCCTACGGGAAAGATCAGGTTCCAGCATTTCCTGTTAAGGTGCACTCTACTAGATCAGTGAGTACTTTTTGGGCTTTTCAGCATTATGTATCTGTTTCCTAGATATGAAAGGCTGCCACCTGGTCTTCTGTTCACACGTTCTCTAAGTTTTGCAAGGTGGATGCTCAGACCGTTTTGTTTGCTGTGTTACCCACCCCTCAGTTAGACTGCTTTTTGATGTCCCAATTGTCTCTGAATCCTGTATCCCTCAATTAACAACAAAGAACATAGGATTTTTATGCTCATCGTAAAATCCTTTACTTAGATTTCATTGAGGGACACAGGTTCCACCCCTCCAAAACACCTTAGGGCAGAGTCAGTGGTTTGGGTAAGTCGCTTTGGGTCACGGGACATGTGCTGATGAGAGTTGCCTGTGAATAGCATTATTACCCTATACCAAAAAGAAGATAAAACTGGCAGGGTCAAAAGGTATTTTATATGCAAAGTTAAGTGGTAGGTAAAAATAAATGTTAATGGCAGACAATCATTGCACTTCATCTGAACAATTGGTATCGAGTTATTATTTAGGTTTACAGACACCAGACACAACTAGCATTTTCAGAAAGAGATCAGCAGTGGCAGGCCCTGTTTCTCTCAGTGCTGGTTTGCATTAGTGACTTATAAGTAACCTTATTTTGCTGCCATACACTATTTTCCCCTTTTTGTTTTTGGAACATCAGTGATGTGTTTACTGTGAATATAACATTTTCTAAGTTCTGGGATCTGCTAGCAAAAAGATCTTTCTATCCCACTGCAATAAGAATAGACTCCAACTGCCTGGTGTGCTCGTCTCAATACATGAGTTTAGAAACTGCCTGATTTAATCGCAAGAGATCCTGGAAATTTTGTGCATCCTATTTATTGCTGTCCGTGTCCCCATTGCAAATTTTTCCTCAATTTCTTTCCTGATCACAATGTTATAATTGGTACAGAAAGTGCGCGGAATCTCCTTTAGACAGTAAAAAAAAAACCTTGTCAGTGCTTCTGAACCTTCCCCTTGTTAAAAAACACAAAAATGTCAACTTTTGGACCCTAAACCTTATTGCAATCAAAATAATCCGTGACAGATTTCTTTATAGGGACCAAAATAAGTCAGATAACTGTACCACTGTGCTTACATTAGGGTTCTCCGCTTTATCTGCAAAAGGACAACAGTGCAATTACCTCCCTCAGACTTTCCCAAAAACTTCATTGAGTGCATCTTTAATAAATTTTGAGATGGTGATCAGTCATAAATGTCATCAAATACTAAAAAGGAAATTGGGTTGATAAGTGTCACCTATTGTATATTTGTCTGCATTCGCTCACTTTCATGCTGCATAAAATACATTTCTAAAAAGTGAAGGGAAGGCCCTGAATGCTTCACTCATGTTAACTTCAGAGAGTAGGCTGTATTCTGGCATAAGATGGTGATGTGAGCATTGTCAGGGCTGCATGGCAGAACTTCCAAGTCTTTTGATGACTGAGCTGCTTTTTCCTTTTGCATTGTGTCACATTCTTTCAAGAGTGTTTTTTAAAGATTTCCTGCTTTTAAAAAATTTGCTTTGAGGCCAGAATAGTTTACTTGTTGCCTTCTTTTTAGGAAGCATTTGTATCCAGACACAATAATATACAGTATATATATTATTTGTCACACATTCCTCCATTTCTCATTTGCTGTGTGTGTGTTCGTGTGTGTGTGTGTTAGACCTTTTTAAATAGCTCTGATCAGACTAATGCAAATACTTTACTGGCATTGATGTACTGGAGGAGTAGAGCATTTTTTAATTTTTACTATACAAAGGTTATTTTAATTTATCTTAGTGAGATAAAGTACAAGTTCACTTTTGCAAAGAATAACCAATCAAGTACATGAAAATGAAAAAAAAAAAAACCACAGGATTTTGGTACGAAAATAAGGTCGTGCTAACCTCAATCATCTAATCATGTGTGAGCAAAAATACTGTTTTTATTTGCATATGATTGGGTATTGTTTGCAACATTAATTTTCACTTAGTTTCAGCTCATTCACTATGATATGCAAAAAATTCACGGTTCAAAGTAGAAATTGACTCTGAAAATGAAATATTCTACTCTTTTAGTAATCAGGGTCTATGTATCCAAATGTTGGTTTGCTATAAGCATTAGATATATTTCCACAGATAGGCTACTGTCACACTTGTGACAGATTAGTGATCATGTTGCTGGTGGGAATTTGCCAGTGGTACTGTGGCAAGATTACTTTGGGGAAGTAAAACACCAGTTCTTGACGACAAAAGTATATTACAGTTCAGGTGGCTGGGTTTCACCATCTCTCTAAGCAATGCCTTGACCCTTCCCTATTTGCAGATTTAGAAGACTGTGGTTCACCCATTCCCCCGATGCTGTAGGGGTATGTGTGTGTGTGTGTGTGTGTGTGTGTGTGTGTGTGCATATGTGTATATATATATATTTAGACCAGTAACTTGGATGTCTGATTTAATGCTATGTGGAATATTTAAAAGACAACAATTTTAAAAATTAGAATATCGGAGCATGCATTAGAGCATAGCAGAGAAATTCAGAATGCATGCTATTTCACTAAAGTTTTTGGAATGATTGATGGGCGAAGTGTGTCATATGGTAATGCCTCAGTACCAGGCACCCGATGAAACGCATGTCAGTAGCCAGCCACTGCAGTCCACACTGCTTTAGAATTCATAATTAACAAGCAGTAGGAGAATTAAATTTGAGGGAATTAACACACACAAGTAGCTATCGCCCTGTAACCAAAATAGGGGTTTAAAAGCCTATCTCGGGTAAAAAAAATGCTACCCCCCACACTGCAAGGATTAACAGTTTGTCTTTGTTTTGGGGTGGGTGCCCATCTATCTCCCCTATGCTCCGGCTTGTGAACAGTCTCTCTGTGTCCTCACGTATAATGCAGGGCTATGGGCCCTGCATTAGACATGATGATGTCAGCAAGCCTCCAACCGCCTCAGTGGAGGTGGGGAAGAGGCTGTAGGCACAGTTCTTGAAATCAGTGGGAATGGGGATCAGGTAAAGGTTCAATACACAAAAGAGAGTAGTTGACGGGTGGGTAGCCCCACTGCAAGGGTCTTTTTTTTTTAACTGGACATAGTGAGGTCACTACTAAATCCGAAGAAAATAAAATTCCTAAACATTTTTAGTTTTGCAATTTTTCATATGGTTAGGTAAATAATACACAACCCATGAAGTCTCGAAAGGAAAAAAACATATGTCTCTTTGTGTGGGCAATGAGGAAGGGAAAGAACTTTCTTCTGTTTCAGCACTTCATTATAATGTTTCCACTGCTTCTGTTGTTTTTTTTTAATTGTGTGTGAAGTTAAAACTTTAAGCCTACATTTTGAGAGGATGAGTATTTTATTTTTGTATTGTTCAGAATATTTTTTTAATTAACCAGAAGAGTATTGTCTTGTGATGCATGAGGCAGGATCTTTGCTATTCTTGCTAGTTGACCTCTTAAGTAGAAGTTTAATAAGGGATAATTTAACATGTGAATTGATAATCCTTTTGTTTGAGCAATAAAACCTTTAACTCCTTAACCAGTTGACATCCGCGGTGTTAAATCCCCTTCCCATCCAGGAGATGGGATTAAACGTGCTTAATCAATAGCATAAGATTAACTATGTACCTTTTGAATTTTGTATTTGACCTCATTAGCACAGCCTCAGTTGGGGTAGTTTTCCGAAGAAGGAGTTGGTAGCAAATTTTAATGGATGCTAACCCATGCTGACTCCCATTTTTATTGCAAAATATGATTAAAGGGTTTCTAAACCCTCCGTTTTTTCTAGCAAGCAGTAGATATATGCAAAAAGTAACAAAAAAAAAGGGTTTAAAATTACCCGTGTCTTCGCCGCACACTCCCGGCCGAAAATGCTCGGGCAGCCGCAAATCATTTTGGGGCGGGCGCATGCGCAGTTTGGATTTTCGGCCGCGAGACAAGGAGAGACGCAAGGTAAGTCTATGGATGCCTGCACCCACTTGCAGATACCGTGGGACAGGAAGTGCCAGGAAGCACAGAGGAGTCAGCGCTGGAGAGAAGGCTGAAAACATCAGGAAAGAAGAGGAAGATCGGATTAAAAGACATCATTTAAAGGAGAACTATGGGGTCAGTGTTTTTCCCCATAGTTCTCCTTAGGGTAACGGGAGGACACAAACTAGAGTCCTCCCGTTACCCTAAGCTCAGTATAGCTCGCTGTAGCTCGCGGTATACTGAGACGCTGCAGCCGGAGCGGATCCCGACGTAGATGACGGGATCCGCCCAGCTGCGTGAGTGACAGCTGGCTCTGCCTATCCAGAGGCAGAGCCAGCTGAACTCGCCCCCTCCCCCGTCCGTTCCGCCAGTCAGCACTGGCAGATCGGAGCGGGGAGAGGGGAATCCAGCCCCTCCCCCTGTCACGGCAGAGAGCCGTGACAGGATCGGAAGGTGAGCGAACCTGGTATGTGTTCGCTCACCTCCCGATCTACTGAGCCGACCTGTGACAGTCTCATTGTCACAGGTCGGCTAGAACTATGAGGTGAGTGGAAATCACTCATCTCATAGTTCTCCTTTAAGGTAAGTGCTTTAATTAACATTGGGGGAGGGAAAAAAGTTTTTGCCTTCAATGTCACTTTAAGTGCACTAGCTCTCAGGAACGCACATCATCCAATCAGACCTGAGTGGACCATTTTCAATTGGAGATCTGCTCAGTTAGTGCAACAGATTCACACCAGCCACATACTTTACCATTTTGATTCATCAGCTTCTTTTAACAAATCAGTCTAGTTTTCTTGTACTGATCACATGATGGGCCCATGCACACGCTTTCGGTGTGAACAAGGCCTGATATCGAAGAAATGATCACATGATTTTATTTGTTTTCTCAATATACCTAATATACCTGGATTGAACATTTGTAAAACTTTGTACACTGTACTCTGTGGCAATAAGGAGATTTGCACGTTCAGTGTCGTTGTATAAGTTTTAATTCTAAAACCTTTTTTCCTAAGTTCTATTTAAATAACATTTCCATTGAATTAAGGTTTTCCACGCTGCTTTGGGGTAACATTTATGGGCCCATCATGTGATCAGTACAAGAAAACTAGACTGATTTGTTAAAAGAAGCTGATGAATCAAAATGGTAAAGTATGCGGCTAGTGTTAATCTGTTGCACTAACTGAGCAGATCTCTAATTGAAAATGGTCCACTCAGGTCTGATTGGATGAAGCCCAAGCCATTGCGAAGATGTTAATGTAAGTAGCACATTCATACTGGAAGATTGCTCATAGAGGACAGCATAACAAAGGCTGCGTATCGCTCCGAGAAAACTACATTTTTACTTAAGGATCTTTATTAAAATTTTTCAAGGTATGTGTATGATCTGCCTTGTATACAGATTTTAATAGGGTTTTATATTTTTTTCCTTTTTAACTTCAGAAAGCACATTCTGCATTTTAATGTTAAATAAAATGACAGTCTACTTTTATCTCAATTGCTAATCATGAATGTTCCTTTAAGAAAAAGTCTACAGCTTTATGATAATTTTCTTCTGCAGATTCATTGAGAGGACCACTTCAAGACTGCCTCTCTAACTGTCAAAGCAATGTTCGCTTTTGCTCCACTGGAAACAAGACAAAGCAACATGAAAGGCTGTGGCAGGCTGTAAGCAGGTTTTTCTAGCAACTTGCAAACTTGCAATGCAAATGTAGATATTTGCTATGCAAAGTGCGGTTGCATTAGTGTAAAAAGCTCTTAGAAAAAAAATGGCAATAATTGCTTATCACATTTCCCTAAACTAATTCATGCCTTGGCTTGGCAGTCTTTTGGTTTTGACAACTAAAAGAAGATTGGAGAACAGGCAGGACATGAAGAGTGAGACAGATAAGCCCAAACTAAAATGGTGCGCTGAGTGTTATAAATGTCTTCTCATATGGTGCATCTTGCTATGTTCTGTGTTTGCTTCAATCACTAATGTTGTAATTATTGGAACTGGCACAGTGGCCTGTGACTCAGTGTTTCAATCTTTTTAGTCTAAGTCCTTTATTCAGTTTCTGAATGAATGCCAGTACACAGCACTGTATTGTACTGCTTACTTTAACCTTAGAGTAAAAGTTCTGACCATGTTGAAGGTTGTTCTTATGGCTTCCTGGATAGCTCTAGCAACAAAGTTGACAAGAAGAGTTTTACTGACTAAGACCCCTTTCACTTGGGCACCTGTCAGTTCCGATCAACAGGGGTTCTGTGCAGTATCGGAACTGACAGACGCAGATCCGAACAGTGCAGATGAGATGGCACCGTTGTGACATCCATGTCCGTCCAGAATTATCATGAGCCTGGTAAGTTCAGTTTTTTCCTTCCTCGCAATTTAGAAGAAAAAAACGGAACTTACCGGACCCATGTTAGGTCTATGGGGAGTCGGATGTAAACAGACATGTGATCGCTTACATCAGATTACCACCCATCTGTCACAACCAGGTCTGCCAAAACAAAAATCTGTTCTGTTTGGTTTTGTTTGGTTTTCCAGACTTGGACGTGGTTGAGGGTAACTTGATGTAAATAGACGCACGTCCATTTAGATCCGGCTATCAAAAGACTAAAATTAGCCTTCCGATCAGGTCCGCCTGAAAAACTAACAGGCGGACCTGATCGGATGGCCCGTCTGAAAGAGGCCTTATTGTCTAATGTTTACTGGAATGTCTGCTAGAATGGAACTACAATGAAATTGAATGAGAAGTACATATCTTGTTTGGTATGTTGGTATATGTTTAGAAGAAACAAATGAAAGGATCCCAGAGTATGCATATTGGATCTTTCATTCTGAGAATGCTGTGCACATGCTAAGATAAGTCAGTTTGTGCCGACACAAGTACGTAGCTGCTATGGATCATCTGAAACATATGTAATAGTTTTGATGAAAACAGTGATGATGTTGAAGAAGAGTATTAAAAGGTCAATCCTCTAACCTGATCCTGCTGGGATGACTCACCCACTTGATTTTTATATTCCTTGGGGACTCTAGCCACAATATCTCTCTCTATTTTGTATTTTATGGCTCTATTCCTGCCAACTTTGAATTTTAGGATCTTCTTATTCCTATTGAATAAAGATTTGAACTTAAATATTGAATAAAGAAGTCTAAAATAGGCCTGAAGTTGTTATGGTTCACTTCTTTCATGAACCCGTCATAACTTTTTGTGTTAATTTACAGAGGAATGCTTAATTGTTTTATGGCTATAGCCATCTGATAACATGTCAAAGGTTATCCTGTAGCTGACTCATTAATGTACATGGTGTGGCTTCTTTAGTAACCTGTTCTGTCGAGTTTCCTAATGTATGTTGACCAATGCGTTTCCTACACTGTATAAATACTTCTGTCTCAAAACATCTAGTGGCCATTCTCCCCTCGAGAATATCCATACACATGTATGTGTCAATAAACATCCTTTTCCACAGTAAGACAAGTGATCTCGACTGAATTCCACAACACTACTGTTGTATTACCAATGGTATAAAATAGAAATTCCTGCAGGCAGAATAGAACACCTTTGTAACAGATGTGTGGACTTGGCAACTCAGTAACTGTGATTTCACTGCCTGCCTGAAACGTTACAGGAAACCATAGGAAAATGTAATACCTGAGCAAATAACAAAAATCAAGTTTGAGTGGACTGACCCTTTAGTCTATATTAAAGCCCAATTTTAAGCAAAAGCAATTCCTCAACCTTATCTACCTAAACTGTGCCAACCCATTCACAATTTTGAATAAAAACAACACCACTCTAGCAGCATTTTTTACTCACTGTAGTCCGCCATCACATAGTCCTCTGCGGCACTTCTTCTGCTATTGGAAACTGCTGATCCACCTTTGCAGTCCAGACTCATTGCAGCCTTAGTGCTGATGCTCATCATGATCTCATTATACCATCACGGGAGTCTTCAGGAATCTGTGAGGACTTTGCAGACAAACTCTTCTTTTAGGAAATGTCCACTTCACCAAGGAGGGACATGGACATGCAAAGATTAACATTCACTCGGCATTATAGGGGAGAGAAGACTTTGGACCCAGCATGTCACGTGATTCAGACAAGAAATTGGGGCATTTAAATGAAAACATGTTTCGCCCAGGGTGGGCTTCTTCAGGAGGAGAATGTTCAATTAAACAGAGACGGTTGTACACTATGATTTTAACTAATAATAACTAAAATGTTTTATTTTTAACAGTTATCTATTGTCTCAGCACCCTTTAAAGCCCTATCTTTACTGGTTCTTGGTTCACTTGCTTGATTGCTCAGGGTGTGGTGCACACCCTGAGCAGGAATTTATAAGGACGCTTTATTTCTGACAGTATCCACATGTATTTTTCTGTACTTGTAGAAAATGTATTTAGCTTGAATAAAGAAAGCTAATGCATGTCACCACATCTAATGACTAATACGCTGAATAAGCTGAAATGTAAAATTGAAAGTGATATTAAACCATCGTCTTTTTAAAATCTCCACGGGAGAGCCATTTGTACTTGTGTAGCTTTTTTTTTTTTTTTATATTACCAATTTTATCTAATTTTTCACAGGCTGTATTGTAGTGCCCTCCCCTTCTGTATACCTAGCAGGTTGCAAAGAAGACACCCATGCATGCGCACTCCTGGCCATGCTGTGTGGATCCATTGACACACACAGCACTCAACAAGCCACGCTCATTTCCCCAACTCCTCTCAGTACCTTGACAGGCAGGTGCAGCAGCCTGTTGCTGCCCTGCCTTCAGTGTACTCGGAATCCCTCCTCTCAACCCGAAAGTTCGGGACACGTCAGAGATTGTCTGGAAGCCAGCGTCAGTGGACGTGGAGTGTAGGTAAGTGTTTGGGGGTGGGGGGCAAGGAAAGGTAGTGGGATGTTTTTTACCTTTTTATGTAGAGAATGCATTAAGGTAAAAAACGAATAGCCCTCTGTACTACTTTAAATATAAAATTTTAGTTTTTAGGTATAGCTATACTTTATGTATTCTGACTAGATCTCTCTTCCCCTGTCATAGTGATTTTTTTTTCTTTTAGTACAGCAGTGTGGAGACCATTTGTCCAGGGCTGGTGCTTTATAAGTACTATTGTATGCAGATACCATTTCAGCTGGAGTCCTCTTACTGATGGAAGAAATGGTAATTTTGCATTCTATTTGCCCAAACAACTTATGTGGGTAAATGAACCGAAAAACCATGGTAAAACGTACCTTTAAATGGCGTTTTTGTCATGGCCTGTGCGGGTGGTAAGAATGAAAATTACTTTAGCCTACATGTCTGATTGATGCGCTTCAGAGTGATGATATCATAATCACACTAATACATTTAAAAGCTTGAAGGGATTTAGCATTTATTGAACAAAGCTCATTGAGACAGTCTAAAGGATGTCTTCTGGCTTCCTACCACGATAAAAAAGGACAATATTGTTCATGGCCTCAGTAAAATCAAATGCAGTTTTTTATTTTATGCCATGTTGTAATTACATTTCAAAAGCTTTCTTACAAGTTGAAAGAACAAAAGGGCTGTTTTTATGACTCATTAGGAATGCTAATATCACAACTGTCAACTCCATTTTTCTCCTTTCCTCCATTTTCTTTCTTTCTTTTCTTTTGTGCGATTGCAGACCTATGAATTAATTTTGCCAGAGTTAATAATAACAACATTTATTCTTCAATTTGAATGTATTGTATACAGTGTATGGATTTTAGTAGGTAACAAAGCTCAATTATGAAGATCAGTTAAAAATGTCCACTACTGACATCTTTTATAGGTTTTTTTTGCATTTATTTTACTAGAAACATATCCTCTTACTGTGGTTGGTGTACCAAAATATAGGATATATCTTATCTAGAGGATAACTGTGATATTGCTTTTCATATCCCTCAGCCCAGCATACGCGCTCTTTTTAGGAGAAGAAAAGAAGCAAAGAAGCTGCCCTATTTTGCTTAGTGACTCGAGTTGAAATGGGCATGGCCTTTATTTGCCATGACTAAGGCTAGGGCCAGCACGTGATGGAAAAATTGATCTAAGCATTATTTACCACTATAGCATTCCACTCAACACAGCAAGCTGGTGTAGAGGGAACAGTAGTGCTATTATTTTTTTATTTTCCAGACCTCTGATACCCTTCTCTGTAGAGCTTTGACTTTTTGTTTCCTGGCAGAGTTGGCTTTGACCTAAGTGTAGGAAGACTTCTCTTAGACTTCTCTGGGAAAACTTACAGTTTAATGCAGAGAAACAGACAAGGAGCCACTGAAAAGAAAGACTAAACTGGACGGTCTTACTGGGGATCTTCATATTATAAATGAGGGTCTCAGGTGATCTTTAGGTCCTGTTTAAATATAATTTATATAAAGCTGGACACATACCATTTGGAGTTCCTTTATTGTCATATGACTCGGTTCCTGTCATTTACAAACGGTGTAGCTTGGGATCACTGCTTACATGTAATATGATGTACAAGTGTAGAGTTAACCAAAATACTCCTGGATTCATGCATTGAAATGTCAACTCTGAAGGTGGTCTGTGATATAAGTGTGTTTTTACCCATGTTTTATCAGGAATACAATAATAAAAACAGACTCAATAAGGATCAAATTGAATGTTATATAAATTAGCCATTGTATTAGTGCATTTATGTAACAAGCATTAACCTGAAAGTGCCTTCAAATAAATCAAGAAACAAATCTTTGACTAGACACATCCCAACTAAGACATTTACACACCCAGCCCCCCTCTTCCTTAATCATAAATATTTATATTTTAAACAGTGTGACCTAGTAACGACTGTAGGATTGGAATATAGCTTCTTTTGTACATTTCTCAGCAATATTCAGTTTTAGGAAACAATTTATTACTAATTAACCATTTTTTCAGGCTGTAAAAATTGTACCACTTTACTAATTCCTCTGTGCACAAACGTGACAGTGTCTTAGCATAAAATAATTCTCTGCTTTTCCGATGCAGGGAAAAGCAATAGATAAACTTTAATGATGGTCCCTACAAGTTGCTTATGCTTACTTTTACTTTTCTTCCTTTCTGCTGTGTTCTCCCATGGGAGTAAGAACAAGCGTGCCATTGCCATGGCAGCCTGTAAAGAAATGTGCTGTTGCAGTGGTGGGCTGTAGAGAAGTTGCTTCATTGCAGTGGTGGTCAGCGGATAAGTGTGTTGCTGTAGTGGCAATCATTACAAATTGCGTTGGTGCAGTGGCGGTCTGTGGAAAAGTGTGTCATTGCAGTGGTGATGTACATTGATGCAGTTAGAATCGGTAGAGAAGTCCAGCTACAGTATGTCGAAGTTTACTTTCCTGCTGGTCATTCTGTGCTGGTTTTTATTTATTTCAGGTATTTTATATAGTGCCGACAATTTTACGCAGCACTTTACATAGTTGCACATTCACATCAGTCCCTACCCTCAAGGAGCTTACATGCATACATAGAGGGCCAACTTAGAGAGGAGCTAATTAACCTACCAGCATGTCTTTGGTGTGTGAGAGGAAACCAGAGTACTCGGAGGAAACCCACGCAAGCACAGGGAGAACAAGCACCGTGGTTCTACTGGGACTGATGTCGCACCATTGCTGAACTACAGCTTATATGCAGCGTCATGTGAATTTAGTAGCCTGCACACTGCTTGTACAAACTGACACAGTTTACGATTTTCTGCCTCCATCTATGCCGCTGTCAATGGAAAATTGTTACCTGTTCAAGTCCACCTCGGTTTCCTGTTACAAAAACCCAGTAAGTGAGAGTGTAAGATTTAATATAGCTAAAGAGTCTTTTTACCCAGAAGTGATTTTTGTGTGTGGTAGCTGCTGGAGAGTTAAAATACTTAACATCCTTTTAAATTCTCTTCAAGGCTTTAAAATATATATGAAATGATCTGTGTCACCTTTATTGCATATCTGGAATTTCCAGTTTACATTAGCGTCAACATTTTCCTCTCAACAGTAGTCTGACCACCTTCCTTTCCTTTTTATGTTTTATTTTACTCATGTTGCTATCACAGATTGATGGTTTACTGCTGTCAAAAACATTTATGTCACTCAACAATGCTCTACACCGTGACTGATGGAAAAGTCTGGTGATCATGGTTTTACATATATTTTTAATTGGAAAGACAGTGTTGGACCTTTTTGGAAAGCATGCACCCAATATCAAACTTGTATATCCTATTTTATGCATACATTTCAGACTATATAAGTTATCTCTGGGTAATTCCCAGTTGTGCAGGTAAAAATCACCTGCCATTGATTGTGGATTCCATTGGTTAGTCATTTTTAAAGTACTCTTCATTGCCTATCCAACTGTTTTCACTTAAGGATTGCATATTGCTGCTGTCTTGCTCTGATCACTTGCTGTTCATTGCACATACCTGCAGCATGACACACACATTTCAGGTGATCCTTCCAGAATTAGTGCCCATTCACACCTAGGCGTTTTGTAGCTGTAAGTTTAAGGCAGCAAAACGCTCAACATTCCAAACTTTATTGTTTTCTATGATGCCTATTCACCACTACAACACCCGAAACAGAACGCCAGTCACTCCAAAAATTATTGGAGCTCCTTTTTAGGCAGATTTCAGCATTTTTGGGCATTTTTAACACCGTAGACTTCAGTGGGTGTGCCAATTACTGTGTTTTTTGTGTGTTTTTCAGCTGCATTTTTTGCCCGAAATACAGGTCTCCTCCGTGACGGCAACTGTCGCAGATTAAACTATTTCTTATTGGACAATACAAAAATGCCTAAAGCTGAGATTTGCATAAAGAATTTGCATATACTCACACACAAACACTACCAAAAAAATGATTGCAAAGAGCCTCCAAATGTTGATGCCAAGGTTTAAATCCAGGCTTAGTGGTGTTCCTTAGACCTAAGGCTCCAGAATAAAAGCAGTTGAGGAAAGTAACCGTAGAGAAAGAACACAGCGAACCGCTCATAATTAAAAATAGTTTTTACTTTGCTTTCCTAATTTAGCAACACAGCTGAATTCCATGACATTTTGAAAATATTGTTCATATGCCTAAAATATTGTGGCATTAGTTGCAGAGGACTGGCTGTTTGTGATGCTTTTTGACTAATATACATAAATAATTTTAAGGATTTAGTTGTGACATATTCATGCTGGCTGTTTTTTTTATATATACGTACAGCTATTTAGGTAAACGATGATGCTTTATGGAGGTTAATTATGTGTACAATATTTTGCAACTTCTTTTATCTTTTTTCATCTGCTGTGTTTAAAACTCAGCTGATGAATTATGAGTGCTTTCCTTCCATGATCCTCTTAAATCTGGTAAATTGCTTTAATGATGATAGGCCGCTGTTAACTTGGGCTTGGGTGGAAAATCATCTGGCGATTTGCATTTTCCTCTGACTTCAAGGAGTTTAACACCCCTTTTTGATGTAGATCTGTGATTGGTAAGCGCATAGCTTATATTTTTATAGCCTTTGGTAGCATTCATTTAATTGTATTTACACAGAAAATGCAATAAATCACATAGCTGGGTCTCTTGCTATCACAAGAAGCAACCCAAATGCCTGTTAAGGCCTTTGAATTGTGTTGCTTTTAAACTGTACATTTTTTTAAAGCTCCAAACGCTCACGCTTATTCCAGTGCGTTACTGATTTCAGAGTGGAGAGCAAACTTAAACAACAAGCTGTCCATGCTCGGCTCTTTATTTCTGCTCTGTTTAATGTCTGCCTCCTGACATTCCCGGCCAGACATCATTTTAATGGTATGTGTAGTGATAAAGCCAATAATATGTCAAAATGATTGATAATCTAAGCGTTACAGCAATATGACTTTGCTGTCCTCCTCTCAGTCGGCTGTGATGGTTTCCAAATTGAATTCTTACAGCCTGGAAGTATATGTGTACGCGCACACGTGCACAAAACTTGTCTGCTTTTCCTTAGCTGTCCAATTATGCTGAAAGCATCTAATTTGGTGTTTTGGAAGTGCTGGAAAGCATTATCTTTGTCTATGTTTATCCCACCTTAGTGATTCATATTACGATTTTATATCCAGAGAAGCTGCAAAAAAAGAGATAACTAAATGTATCTGTGCAATTTAAGAATACTATGAAGGTACCAAAGCATGATAAGGTTTGCTTATCTGTTAGGAGGGTTTGAATTATGATTGTTACAGAATGCATGCAAACAAATTATCGCCAACACTTAATCATGCAAATCTAGCTTGATGGCAACAACATCTGGTTGTGTTTGTAGCCATCATCCTAGTGCACCACCAAGCGTTTATTCACAGACAGCAGGCAGTTATCAATAAAACCTACTCTGCACTTGGTGCATCAGCAGGGCAGTTTTCTGGGTAGCAGGCAACCCTCTGCCTCTTTATCAAATAATGTAATTATATTTACTGATCCCACATGGGGGCAGTTTTTTCATCCCCCAGATACTCTAGACACAGCCCAATATAGAGGAAGCCCCAACACATGCAAGGTAGGTAAAGAAAAAAAAAAAAGTTAAGCTGGCTATACACTCATAGATTTCTTTTGTTCAGCCTTTTGGGTTGAATGAAAAAAATCTAACAGATTCCTCTGTCCACTTAAAAAAGCATTGATGGAGGAGGCCCTGACAGCTGGCACCCGCCTCTGTCGGACTACCTTAACATGATTGGCTGCAGTCACTGTTTGGCCGACAATTTTCAGCCTGGCTCCCTCAACAAAAGACAATTGAGTAATCGACTTTTGGTGAGCTGCCAGGGCCGCCCACGGTTAGAATTTTGTTCAATTCCTGTGAAACGACCAACATTCTAACACTGTATGGCCAGCTTAACACTGCTGTAAATGTTACATGGCCTGTGGCAGTTTATGACAGTGATATCACTGTTTATCTGCATGACAGATGTGTATACGGTTCCTTCCCATGTTTCAGGACATTTGCATTTTTCATGAAGAAGGGAGTGGGTTTAGAGACTTGATTTTCAAATAATCTCTTTAAAGCCCATTCATCCCGTACTCCCCCATTGATCAATTGCTCCATCAAATCTGCTGCAAAATACCCCAAATCTTCTGGGTATAAGGGAGCTTGTGATTTCCTCCCATGATGCAGTGTTTGGAACTTGTAGTAAATGCTCAAGCAAGAACATTGTCACATGATGAAGGGGGTGAAATCATTAGACCTGCATAAGCAGGAGAGCATGGGCAAGGTTAATGTAAGTAGGTTGGGTTTGGGAAGCCAGCATAGAAACAGTCTTTAATGGCCCTGTTTATGGTATTCACAGCTCTAGCAGCCTGCGCTTGCATTTGATGTATGGGTGGCAGACACATGAGAATATATACTAAACAGTACATTTCTGCTTCTGCAGCACCTGGCAGGATGGTACATCTGCAGAGTTGCATCTGAACATCAGTGTGCCAAATCTTTTTTTATTTCCCAAGCATAAACTGTCAATTGAAAGACACTTTCAGCACTTTATTTTCTTGTTTCCATGCATAGCATGTGTGTATTTGCATTGGTGAAGAGACAATGCACTAATTATTGATCTATAAATCTACAGACAAACTGCCAAGTCTGTGAATGCATATTCTTTTAACTTTGTTTTATTTTGTGTGATTAAATATTTAATTTTTAAGACCAAAATAATAATCAAACGCTTAAACTGGCACCCTCTGGTGCCACATATTACCTTTAGCTTGCCTGTGTGCCCTTTCTGTGAGCCACTTAATCTTTGTGATATACTAGGTACCTTCAAGTCTGGGGCAAATATGCACACTTCCTGGTGCCTCCTCAATATAAAACTTAGTACCCAAGCCAGCTGTCACCAGGTTTAAGCTTGTATCATGATGGAGATGAGTAAAGCCATATGCCAATGCTGATATTTTCAGAATGGTGGCCTATAGTGTAAATAATTAATCTGGCTTGGGACCACAAAAGAATAGTAAGAGTGCCAGATACAGGAAAAGGACTAGCCACATCAGGTTATTATGACTGCGTTAGCTATGAGAGCCCCATGAACAATTTTTTTTTTCTGGAAACCTTGTCTCTCTGAAACTACACAATGATATATCACCATTTGAAAATGGTCATGGTACTTTTTGAAATATTAAGGGAGGTTCTCCTTTAACGTATGTACTATATAGCACTCTTAAAATGAGATAACATTGATTCTTCCTAAGATGACACCTTAATTAGAATTATTCATATTTTCTGATGTGTGCTGAGAAAATGTATCGGCATTAAAGGAGAACTATGGGGTCAGGGCTTTTCCCCATAGTTCTCCTAAGGGTCACCGGAGAACATAAACTAGCGTTTTCCCATGACCCAAAGCTCAGAATACCGCAAGCTACAGCTCGCGTTTATACTGAGACGCAGCAGCCGGGACGGATCCCGACAATACTGTCTGGATCCACCCAGCTGCAGGGATTGACAGCTGGCTCTGCCTATCCAGAGACAGAGTCAGCTGTGCCCACTACCTCCCCCGTCTGTTTCGCCAGTCAGCGCTGGAGGATCGGACAGGGGAGGGTGGAATCCCTGCAGGGAGCCGTGAGTGACAGCCACGGCTCTCTGCAGGGATAGATCGAGAAGTGAGCGAGCGACCGTATGTGTTCGCTCACTTCCCGATCTACTGAGCCGACCTATAATGGCTACTGCAGTTAGGTAGATATGCTACTCCTATGCTACTCGTGTAGCTACTGACATGTTCTTTGAATGCTATATACAGGTGTTTGATTAGAGCGAACGGAACTATTTACAGCAGCTCTCTGGTGGTGCGTTTCTTTTATTTAGTGCTTGTATTGACTGGCATGATGTATAGAACCCACAAGATGGAGTAGAGTAGAAAAAATAAAACTTGAAGTAATATCCATTTGGCCACATGAAGTAATTTTCTCTGGCTGTAATAGGTTTTGTTACTCTTTAGTCTTTGAAATCTTACATTATATCCATTTTCTAACTATATATTTCAAGCTGTTTTCATGGATCCATGTGGACACTGAATTTGCTGCAAAATGATATAATGTCTCCTTTCGTAAAAATGGTTTTATTTTTCATTTGGAAGTGTGCTCCTGTGACTTTTGTGACTTCCTTTTCACTTCTTAAAACATAGATCTGGTATAATAGCGTGCAATTTTAAGCATTGGTTGGACAACATCTATATGTCTATGGCTTTTTTTAAGTCCTGTAATGTGAGAAGATGAAAGCGGATAATTCCTACTGTCATGTAAAAATATCATACAGGTGATCGATGAGATTCAATGCCAAGTACTGGTAAATTTATAGCTATAGTAGGAGAGATGGCGTTGTCTAGATAACCCATTGAGGATTTCACTTATTACCCTGTTCAGTTTGCTGACAAACATTTTAGTGTCTTGTATTGTATCTTGAAATGTATTCTGTTTAAACTGCTGAATTCTGAAATGGCTACTTATTACAAATACTGGTATTTAGCAGTAGTAAATAGAAGTCTTTGCAAGTCAGATTTCTAAACCCAGTTTGCATCTCTGTGGCTAGGCCAGCTTCCAACATGTCCTCCTACCCATCAAGCCAGAGTTATTGCTGTAGCAGTCGAACACAAAAATATAACATTTATTACTGTGTTAGTGTTTGATTATTTTCTGAGGCAGAAGGAATTGTTCTGAATTTGTAAGCAGATTTTAACACTCGGAGCATGCCATTAGTTTGCTGTATTAGAATATTAACTTTCTGCATTATGAAGAGATTGTTGTACTAGATGTAAACGCTTAAGAGACCATCACCTATGAAGTCATCTTGTGAAAAAGCCAAAACTCCACCCTGCAACTGCAAAGTAAATAGAATCTCATGACAGGATAATAAAACTGGAGTCAAGAAAACATCAACTGTAAGTGACAGCTCACAGAGATCTGGTGCTTGTTAGAGCTGGATCAGAAGCCCAGATGCCTGGGATGTAAACTCATGAAGAGAAGATTAATTTATCTGTCATCCCAGACTTTGACAGTTGTTGTAAATCTGATTTAGCTGTAAGCGGAAAGAAGGAGGGAGGACAGAAAGGAGGGGGTAGTAAGGTGGAAGAGTGGGGAGGGGTACAAAGACTTTTTGCATTTGTGAAGGTTGACTAAAGAAAGAAGAAACTTCAACATTTGAGCAGAGGAACAAATTAGAATGATGGCCCCTCTAGAGCTGTTGAGTCTCCTGTTGCTGTGGAGTATAAAAGGCTGTAATAGGTGTGGATAGCTCAGGCTCACTGTGAATGAGTAGAAGGTCCAGGCTTATGAATAGAGGCAGTGTGTCTGCTGTTTTGGGCTTTGCTGATTGATTTCAGCAGAGACTATAGCATGCTCACCCGCCCACACCAATGTTGTCGTAAACGCCCTAAATGCCTAATATTTGGGGCAAAAAATCAAGAAGGATTGTTTTTTGGTTGGACAGTGACATCAATGTAATTAAAACCAAACTAGCATAGAGATTATTTACCAAGATTATAAAAAATAATTCTGAATGCATTAATACTGAATCTGCATTTTATAATTCCAAACCGATATATTGTATTGGATTTCCACACTTAATGTTTTATTTCTTTTATAAACATATTTTAGATATGTAACGGACACTGACTGTTAAAATGAATACTACAAAATCATTATAAACCAAAAAATTGCAAGTCTTTAAGACCTTTGTATAGAGGAGAAATCAATGTTTCACTGTCTGCAGTAATGTTGAGAATGCAGTTTTTTTTTTAAAGCAAACTGCTTTTTACTCATGGCCCCTCCTGCCTTCTTCAAAACAGACCTTGTGTCACATAGCTGGGGGCAGCGAACAAATTCTGGGATGATTGCATTTCTTCATACCCTTACAGTATCCCATTTAAAGGTCATTGTATCATATTCTATAAGATCTTCCTACCAGTGCTTAGCCTATGGCAAACATCTGCGCTGAATAAAGGCCTGCTGTGTTAACAACAGAAAAGCGGGTACCACATTGCTGTGTAGCAAGGAAGAGGCTGAACACTCACACAGTTCTCTTTGTGACATTGATGTCCCATGCTGCAATTATCAGGCTTTGTCTACATAAGTGTACATCTCAGTCCCAGGGAAGCAATATCTATACTCGTCTTCTTCTGCAAAAGACAGTTTATAGCTATACGTAATAAGCTATACAATATTATTTATTGTATTATTAACATTATTTGTATAGATTTATACAGTAAAGTGTACAGTGTTTTTAAAGGAAGTTTACAGTGTTTTTTATAAAGTTTTGAAAAGAGGGAGTAGATGCCTTGAAATAAACATTATACACATTTTCTGTCTACCTTGGAGCACACTTTTTTTTTAATGGTTGGGTTTCATTCTGACTGTTCTTGTAAACAGGGTGAACTGGTGGTTGGCATATTGTTGGGTGTAAACCTGTCAAAGTGCACATCAGGGGCATAGAAGTGGTTTGAGGCAGTGAGATGAGAAACCTTGAGGCTGGCCATTAAAAAGCAAGGTCTTTGGCAACCAGCCTGACTTTCTGAAGAACCATTCACAATAACATAGGATACATTATATCTACTAATTAGGCCAAGGTACCCATTGCCTCTTAAGTTAAAATGACTTTCTTATTATTCTTAATAATAAATAACGTAACTCTTAAATAAATAACTGACTTGGATTTACCAACGTTTTTTTTATTATTTTTTTTTTTTTTGCAAATTACTTTTGCTAAAGTAGCTTTTATAGCTAGAGAAGGGATGGGTAAAAAATGCATTTACCATTTCCAGCCAGTCCTATTTCAGTTTATTGTAACTAGACAAGTGAAAGCTGAATTCTGATTGGTTGCCCTGGGTTAGTATACTTTGCGCATTACTCTTTCATGTATATAATAAGCCATGTGGTTTATGCGGGGTGGCTTGTTATATATAATGGAGTGATAGGAAAGCTAAAGGAAGGTTAGTATATGTATCCATGGAGGTGTGCATTAAAGTGAACCTGTTCCTTTACCTTGCCTGAGAAAACAAAATCACAGATTTAATCCTTTCGCTGCTGGGCCCTGTGCTTTACTTTTAGGCTCAGCTGGCAAGACAATTTTTCACTTTTTTTTCATTTTGACTTACAGCTTGCAGAATTTGTGAAATATCCCCCAAATCATAAATTTCTTGAAAGCACAGAACTGATAAAAAGATGGTGTTAAAAATGTTGAAGGTCCCATGATCAATGTGCAAATATTCATTAAATTCCTACTACATATAAAATCTAAAACTGTACTGAGTGAATTAATAATTAACAAATATTTGTAGATTTTAAATTGAAAATTGAAGGTACGCAAAACTGTAAGGGCTCCTGCAGACAGACTTTTTTTTTTAAACTTTGAGTTTAAATCTTGGCTTTTTTTCTGCTCTGGGAGCCACAAGTGTCCCATACAGCTGGCCACAGAAGTAAATGGCTGTATGTGACTGTGGTCTGGTAAACACCTAAGTCACATGTTTAGTATCAGTTCAGTTATGAATGAACACAGGAGCAATCAGTGCTAATCACTCCTGTGTGCATTCACAAATAGAACTGATAGCAAACAGTGAGTCACATGTTTACTATCAGTCCTTTTATGAATGAACAAAGTAAGTCATCAGTACTGATGTCTCAGTGTGATCATTTTACAATCTGCTTCTCCTCTGCTCTACACCACTACCAGCCAGCAGCCTTCCACATAGCTTGGTGCAGCTGCAGTCTGTTGGCTCAATGTTCCTGCTGATCCCCACTGTCTCTGCTGGTACAGGTGGGGAGGTTGCAATCAGTGGCTTGTCAGCAACTGATCACAGCTACTAATTTATTCAGCAGAGTCGGGGGATTTTTTTCTGCTGTAGGTTCATGGTTGCTGAAGAGACCATGAGCTTATAGCGGAAGGTAGAATGCAGCCGATGTAAGGTATACTAGCCTGGCCAGCTGGAAACATTTCTGTTCCGCCATATGCCTTACATTCGTGGCAGTGAAAAGGTTAAACAACTATTCTCAGATCTACACACTTGAAGTCATTCTACCATAGGCTTGTTTGTACTCTAATGGCTGTACAAAATAGAAAAACGTTCCATCTGCAAATGTTTCAGTGCCTAGTTCTAAAAAAATTAACATGTCAATAAGACGATAGTGGGTACTTCTGTTTCTTCTTATTACCATAATGATAGGTCATGTCATTGGAATACACTTGATTTAGTTAGAGGCATAGGTTAGCAGGTTTACTAGTATGGTCTGTGATTGAGTCTGAACAAATGATATGCTGAGGTTTTCATCTCTACCCTTATCAGTTTGACCCCTACATGTTTGGTCTACTGCTGTTTTGCCCTTTTTTCCGCACTCAATAGGCTATATGATGTGAGTGAACTGTGTAGCCTATTTTCTACATCAGATTTGTAACTGTGTTTGTTTGACAGGTTCAGGGTGTGCAGATAGTTTCCCTTTTCATTAGAAAATCCTCATTTAGATTAGTTTTGCTTGGAAATGTCAGCTCCACTTTTTGATAGTGTTTGGAAAGGAAAAGAGGCCTCCCACAATGGAGGTGGGCGGTTTGGTTAACTCTGTTAATTAGTGCCAGGAAGCAAAATGATCCTGAAAAAAGTGGTGACTAAACTGTATTTACACCTCTAGTTGCTGCAGCTGGGCATTTAATCCCCTTCTTTTTATTTTTGAAGAAAATCTAACAATTAGCTTTAAATCTGATGTCAATAGAAAGTGAGGAATCCAAAGCAGTAGGTCACCACAGAGTGGTGAATAGTTTTAAGCTCTAGAGCCTACACAAAAGATCCTGACAGTCCACATTTTCTTGAGCTTTAAACAAAGTCTTTGGTAACATTAAAAAATCCTTTGCTTGCATGACTAAACCTATTGAAGATTTAGAGTCTAAAGCCTCCACAGGCTTAGGGCTAAAAATTTAATTCTCTACAAAAATAGGTAGACAACTCAAAAACTGTGTGGTGTGTCTTGGCTGATTTATTGCAAAAGACTTTGCGAGGTTGTTATAAGCTGGAAGTAAAGGTCTGTGTTGATCTTTTTTACTTGCTATATATCACAGTTTGCAAATACGATTGTTTTAATGGATATCCTTAAATCTCCTTTATTGATAAAAAATATGACAACTTCTGAACTTCATTTCTTCTAAATATATCTTGAGGTTCATATCTCCTTTGTGCCTCAGTGTGACCATGAAACGCATTCGCCATGTAATCACCACCCTGTAGACACATTCTCAACTACGTGCAGTAAACTGTAGATGAGGACCACACACACTTTGTCCTCATTTAAATAGACCAGACTATAGACTGCACAAAAAAAGATACATTGGCTGCAGACATCATTCCTGGTTGCATGAATTAAAGCTTAAAGTTAGACTTTTTTGTTTTTTGTTTCGTTTCTTTTGGATGGAGCAGGAATGAGTTAATATTACTGTCAGTTTTTTAATCTGTGACCCCGGTGGGGAGATTTCCTTCACATCCTGTCCCTGTGCTGCCCATGCAAGAAAGATGGGGTGCATTCATCACAAGGACAGGAAGGCCACTGACAGCAATAAAAACATTTTCAAAAGGTCTAACCTTCCCTTACTCTACTAGATAGTAGTTTTTGTTTGCATCCCTGTTGGGCAGATTTCCCATAACTTCTCGTCCTGAAAGTAATTGAGGAAAAATCTTCTCATTAGGAACATAGATTGCAATCAAAATGTAAGAGATGCTACAGCCATCTATCCAGAACGCACTAAGATGTAGCTGGAGTTGTCCTTTACGTTTAAATATTGCAAGCTGTTGATAGTGTGGCTACAGTTTAGGGCTTGTGTAGAAAATGGGTTACACGATGACTATACCAACATATCATTGGTAATAAACCATTGGGACTCATTCAGACTATGCTTTGTGTTAAAGCACTAGACTTAATACAACACGTTATCGCACATTAAGGCATGCTGTATTAAGTCATCTCATTTATTTTGAATGGACTGGTTGAGCACCTAACCACACTGAATAACACACTTGACTCCACACCACAATGCTCACCATGTGTGTTGTGTGCAGCAGTGTGGGCCCACTACTCTAGTAGTTTGTTGGGGTGCTATTGAAAATGAATAGCATGACAACACAGTGTGGTTTCCACGTTATTAATATTATTATACAGGATTTATATAGCGCCAACAGTTGGCGCACCGCTTTACAATATAAGGAAGACATTACAATCACAATAAAATTCAGGACAAGATGGTAAGGAGGGCCCTGCCACTGAGGGCTTACAATCTAAAAGGGAGGGGGAAGTAATACATGAGGAGGTAGCTGTGTGAGGAGGAATTGTTTGAGAAAGTGATAGTTCAGTGGTTAGGTTGGGATAGGCTTCCCTGAAGAGATGAGTCTTAAGGGATCGCCTAAAGGCAGTCAGAGTGGGAGATAGACGGGCAGGTTGGGGTAGAGATTTTTATAGGATGGGAGAGGCTCTAGTGAATGTTTGTTCGATAAAAACATGCCTTTTACAGCACAATACTGCAGCACGGAGATGTGAATGGGCCCTTACAAATTTATGTTGTCTCCTTGAAAAAAGTGGCAGCATTTCAAAACTCTTAGTAGGACACAGAATTTGTGGAGTGATACCTCCATAAGTTATCTTGAAATGAAAAGATCGTTTAGAGGAACACTACCTTTATATTCTTTACATTGTTCAAAAAAGTTGTGTAACGTGATATTTAATTTGCCTAGGGAAGTATACATGGAAGATCACTGCAGCTGATTGACTGCAGTCACTGTTCGGCCAAGAATTTTTGGACTGACTCCTTTGACAAAAGTTAATTGAAAAATCGACTTTTGTTGAAAAGAGGGGTGCCAACAGGGCCACACACTGCTCGCATTTAGGTTGAATGAGCAGGACTTGGCCAAAATTTGAGTAGTGTATGGTCAGCTGTAGACCTAAGGCAATGAACTTGTTCAGCGCTGGAGGTTCAGTGCCATGAGGAGGACATGGCATCAGTGAAGGGGCAATTAGTGCTGTAACTATCTTCATTAGAGGTAAATGAGGTCCTTGGTGCTGTATGCCCCAAAACATTTTTCACTACACTTCAGCTTCAAGTACTGCTTGAAATGCTAGGTTCAGTCACTGCTGATGTCAATAGCGTGCCACTTTGTGTTCACCATACAGTTGCTGATGTTACCCCCTACAAATTCTCTCAAATATTAGACACAATTTTGTAGATGTATTCTGTGGTCAAATGTGTGAAACATGGCCTTTTGAGTCTCAGGATAAGAAGCCTGACCTTATGATGTATCTGTGGCCCAGCTCTCTCTGGATTCATAGAATTCTGTTGATTACAACTGTCCATTTTCCAAATTTAGAATTGCAACCAGACGTGCGTGTATACCCCACACATACGCACTTATTATGGGTGTGGTAAATTTACATAGGTTCAGGCAACTCTGCTTTTATAATGCCCTCTGTTTTGTAACTTTCCTTTTTTCCCCATAAAGAATATTATTTTTAGGTAACATGAGATTAACAGGCAAAGAGAAATGTAAGTCAGACCGCACTGGAAATAAATAAATACACAAAATACACAGGTATGACAAGTATCTATGTCCCCAGAAAACTGGGATTAATATGAACTGGAACACCAACAGTAATATCTGTATCAATAGCATTCAGTGTTATATTCAGCATCAAAAGCAATACCAGTATTATCAATACCACATCAATAAACCCAAGGGAGCCAAAAGATGAGGGCAACCAGGCAGGAATAACCCAAGGACGACACCTGCTGATACCTGTAGTGAAAGCTGCAAACAAAGGTCCCCTTGGGTAGGATATTTGTACTTCGGACACATTTTAATTTTCCTTTGTCTTGCTTCTCAATGGATTTGCTCTTTTGTGTGGTTTATCTTTATTTTCTGGAAACCCTGTTGTGCTAAAACTCAATTTTTCCTATTATTATTATTAGACAGGATTTATATAGCGCAAGTTTGCGCAGCGCTTTACAATATAAGGAGGGCATTACAAAACAATGCAATACAAAGATGGTAAGGAGGGCCCTGCCCTATGTTCTATTTAACAAAGTTACTATTTAAAGGGTTTTATTTGAGCCACAGGCATTTTCTAAAATCTGTGAAACTCGCAGATTGTTAAACCAATGTACACTAGGCCTTTTCTTAATCTTTTATATTTGATTGATGCATATAAATTATTATACTGAATTTTATCCTAAAGAAATAAACACCATTAGCCTCAACTGGCCTCATATATAGTGTTTTTCTTCTGGCACATGAATCAAAAAAGGGAGGAATTCATTGTCTAAGGTAACATTTCAAAGATTGTATCATTTCCATTAGATCACTCTTGCTTTTCTTGCACTTTTCCTGGCAAATGAGCTGTCATGATTCTTGACAGAAGGCTATCATTAGTGTCTAGTCATTAAGATGTGACAACCATTATTGGTTATTAAAGCAGTTTAAGGAATGGCTATTGCCAATCGATATTAACGCACACTTTAGTGAGCACTTTTGTATTGTTTGTTCTATGGAAATTGGGGATTTTGACATTTCTTCGCCCCTTAAATGGTGTAAAGTGGCCAAGAGTGAAAGGGGTACTTGATGCAGACAAGGGCAATTAAGAATTATCTTATGTAAACTGTGAAGTACTATACTTGTATAGGAAAGCTACACAGTCTGCATATTCAAGCAAGAAACTGCATATATTTTATTGTGACATTTCTAACACCTACATTCTAAAATGAATGGTAAACTGGACACAGCAGCTGCATTTCAAATGTAAATTGTGTCTGGTGGGTGTAGACAAAAAGGCATACAATGGTTTTTGGATGGCTAGTGTTTCTCTTTCTGTATCAGTACCTACAGTAAGCATACCCATGAAGACAATCTCTAAGGTCAGCAGGTCAAACACATAAAGCTCAGGTCGCCTGGCATGGGAATGGCCAGCCCAGACATTAAGATTTGCCTTTATGTATGTATGTATAATGAAATCTCATAAATATATTATACAATTGCCCATTGAGAAATTATGGATTGTGCAGTCGGTATAAGCATTCTTGCTGTTCATTTTAATGTCCTGAATTTACGCATGACCGGTGATAAAAAGATATATGCACATATGTGGTCTATGTTCCAATGATTGGTCCCAGTATGAGAACTAACTCCTACTTTGCCAAAATGAATATCTGGTTGTCAGCAAATATATTCTAAAATGATCTGATCTGGCTGATAATTGTATGTATGGGGCTATCTTTAGATAATTATTTTTACACATACGCCCTTCCAGATTTGTTAAATGAGCAGTAGAATAGATGACCTGTTTGTACTGTATTATTTTTACATCACAGTCTGTTAGCGTTTTCAGAAGTTTTATGACAATCCTAACAGTATGTGTCTGTATGATCAGATTTGATATTACCAAGTGTCATATTTGGGCTTTAATTTTATTTGATAAATCACATTAGCTCTTTTGCATCAGAAATGCCTGTCATGTACTTAATAAACTAAAACAGTCACAAGCTTCAAAGTCATATGTTCTGATGGCCCCAATGTCAGTGCTCCGATAGAGGGATATCAATAAAGTGTTAATTATCTCTGCTGTCATTTTGCAGTTCACAGCAAAACCACTGTATTTTAGAACTCCAGGCAGAATTATTCTTAACCCTTGTAGTGGGACTACCGCTGCACTGCAAGGGTTAAGTGCTAATTTTCATCCAGGGAGGAAAATAAAAAAGTTATACTCACTTGGACCTTGCAGCATACTGCAAGGTCCCTGCCACCTCACCCCCCATTCCATTGCTGAAGGTGGAGACAGGCAGCAGGGACTGGAGTAGTGGGCAGCTGAGTCTGTGGGTAAGGTGATTATAACTTTTTTCATCCCTATATGAAAATGAGCACTTAACCCTTGCAGGGTGGGGGTAGCCTGACTGCAAGGATTAAGAATAATTATGCCCAGAGTTCATCTTTAAGTTATTTGACTGTTAAGGGATTCTTTTTGTTTTATCTCAGCTCCTTTGTTGCTCATTTGGGGTTATACTCACTTCACTGACTAGATCTAAGTAATTCTGAATCTAAAAGACTTGTATGTGGCTCTGTGGTAGTCTAAGTTCTCTGGCTAGTTAAAAGGTTGGCATCTCCTCCCCATTTATGTCTGAGCAAGGTTTTACAACCTGGCCCCACACCAAAAGCGTTGGGTAGTGGGATACTGAAAATGTATGAACGGCAATAAGTTAAATCACATATTAGCATTGTCTTGGCTCTGACTGTTTATATTCCAATTACAATCATTTGCTACTTCATTATGGTAAGAGAGCGGGATGTTACAGATGGTGCTATGAGAATATTGTCATAATCCCTTGCCAGCTATAAGTTTAGCACTTTTTTACCAATATCCATGTTGTGGTTATCTGGTATTGTACAACAATGTCCTCCTTCAAATAAAAATAAAACCTCAATGCTCAGAGTGAATGACCCATACAAGATAACATGCAGGTAATAGGTCAAGTTTGTTAAAGTCTATCTAAAGCCAAAACATTTAATTTTGGATTGAATAGGGAAGGGTTAAAATCAGTTTTTTTTTTTTTTTTTTTTTAATGATTTGTGTTCCATTGTTGAGGTTTCCCTTTATTTCCTTTCTAGTAGGCACACCAGGAAGTGAAAAGAAAGCTATCCAAAGTTAGAAAAATCCCTTCTTAAGATGTCTCTAGAGCAAGTGTCCCTAGAGCAAGTGTCCCCATTAAAAGCTTTCCCTATTATTCCTGTGTTGATGACAAATCAAAAAGAAAATAAGAAACAAACCATATTTGTAGTTCATAATTGTGTTTATACACAGGTTTAAATCTAGAATAACATCTCCATGACACATTAGTTTGGGATAATAATTCCCAAAAAGTTTGATTACAATATTAACTGATTTATGAGTTGTATTGACCGATACCTGTGGATTGTATTGCATCTGGACAATTTTTCCAAGAGTTGCAAGTCCGTAGAATCAGAAGTAATTGTAGAAGGCACGTTGAAGAATGTAACTTAGGACTATTAATATTTTAATTTCCAATCCTGCTTAGCAGCGTAATTATTTTTAACAAGTGTTTGTGCCTTTCTGAAATGCATTCTTGTTCACTTATTTGTTTGGTCATGTGCGAAACTTTAATGAAGATACTCTATGCCTTATATAGCACACCACAGTCTACACATGGAAATTTGTTCTGAATATTAAAGAGCTGTCACCAGATAATGAGATCCACTATGCATGTTTTATGGGTCTTTGCCAACCTTACATCTCTAAAAGCTTTGTTTAGGTTGCTACCTTAATGTAGCCTTTTTAGTATCCACTTTTTGTGTCAACAATTTGTGCAAAAATGCGGATGTCTATATTATATAAATGACAAGAAGTGGTTAACTGAACACTTTTATGTCCCTTTGTGAGTTTATAGAAAAAAACATAGGGCAGACTGCCTTCAAAGGGGAGGCAGTCAAGGGTTAAACCAGAGATCGGGACGGACCAGATTTGACAAATCATACATTAACAATTTTATTTGTGCCATCTAAACTCAAAGAAACATAGATAAAATCATGAATTTTCACTGACTGTAAGTCTATTTTGTTCTAGGCGGTTGTTGTAGACCCTAAAAAAAGTTTTGATGCCTTCATTCCAGTTCCTTAGGGTAATCCCTCTTAAATTGCAAATTTATGCTTTGCGTTATTTTAGTTGGCCTAAAAAGGTTTCAAAGTTATTTGTTCTTACAAGATAGATTGTATCCCCACTACGGGGGTATTGTAGTCAATAATAGCGAAGGAAAAATAGCAGTATTATTTAGGCTGTTTCAGTGGCCCTTCCGTGTAACCTCGGTGGTAAATATATTACTCAGAGGAACACAGCTTCCAATATCTCTCCGTGTGCTATCTAACTCTCACTTTTCTGGTGTTTTTTTTGTTTCCGTTATAGCTGTACATCATACTTGTAAAGTGATAATAAAAAGTTCCGTTGTTCTAACTCACATTTCCTTTGGGGAGATATCTTCTTATTCTTAGGAGAGCCTTGTAGTTGGTTTTTCCTCCTTGTTGTAAAGTCCATGTGTGCCTCGGCCGAGGGTATACACAACAGGAAAATCTGTTACATCTTTTGTAAAATCCCAAAGTGGTAGGTGTTTTCTTGTCAGTTAAGGATATGTTAAGAGCATCCGAAGTGAGGGATAGTATGAAGATTTGGAGTGTGTTGTGGGTCTGGATTTGAAGAGCAAGGTATTTGTTTTAGATTTGGGTCTGGGTCATCCAACCATTCCCATGTGCAGCGTCTACGCGTTTCGCCCCTCCCCCAGGGGCTTCGTCAGGACGTCTATCTTGTAAGAACAAATAACTTTGAAACAGTTTTAGGCCAACTAAAATTAACGCAAAGGATAAATTTGCAATTTAAGAGGGATTAACCTAAGGAACTGGAACGAAGGCATCAAAACTTTTTTTAGGGTCTACAACAACCGCCTAGAACGAAATAGACTTACAGTCAGTGAACATTCATGATTTTATCTATGTTTCTTTGAGTTTAGATGGTGCTTGGATATGCACAAATAAAATAGTTAATGTATGATTTTTCAAATCTGGTCCGTCCCGATCTCTGGTTTAACCCTTGACTGCCTCCCCTCTGAAGGCAGTCTGCCCTATGTTTTTTTCTATATGCTATTGAATGGTTACTGATACGGTTGACGGACTAGATCCCGTATATTCAAGGGTAACCTATTAAGAGCGGATCCCCAGGAGTAAAGCAACCCAAGTTTTTTGCCTTTGTGAGTTTGTGTGTGTGCTTTTTTTGTACATGTAACAAAAAGTCACTTCATTGTTTTTTCTCATTTACAGATACTCAAGATAGTGGAGTGGATCATTTACAGATACTCAAGATAGGACGATAGTTAGGGACTGTCAATAACATCAAGGCTCAATTGACTAAGCTATAAAGCATGCGTTAATTGTCATAACAATGTTTTTTCTCAGCTATGCAGTTGTTATTTTCAACTCTCATTGGTTCTCACTGCTAAAAACAACAATCGTTTTGGCAATAATCATTGTTATAGTGCAGTGAATTTGACCTTTACTAATTAGTTGTAATATAATGCCTTACAATTTGGTCATTATACTATATAGTGGTTTTTAAGTGGCTACATACAGTACATTGCAGTTTAAGAGCACCATCAATGAGTTGAGGGCCTACATAACTGGATGAAATTAACGTGTATTTAAACTCCAAAACAAAAATTTATTTTATAGCAGCTCTCCAATCTCTAAATGTAGTGGATGCATTCGTTTTCTTTTTTTTAGACGTTTGTAGCTTTATGTACCTGGTGATCCGGCCAATAATACATTTCCTGTCTTGGGTGATTCTATGTCACCCTGTGGAGAGGATAGTGTGTTATATGGACTTGCAGATTTAGATGAACTCCAGCTAACACTTTTTAAGCAGTTACAGCAAATTATGTGGGTTTTTGTTTTCCTTTTGGGATAAAGGTTGTAAATAAACGAATAAAAGCTGACCATTGTAAGCACACTGTCAGTGTTAAATGGTTTCTTGACCCTCTAACTGCCACTTTTGCTGAACAGCTTTGTCCGTTAAAGGAAGTTGAAAAATAACAGATTTAAGGTGGCCATACACTGGTTGAATTTTGTCCGAAATTCGCACAGTGTGTGGGGATTTCGGCTCCCTTTCACCCGGCATTCCTTGAGCAGCTGATCGAAGGAGCTGGCTGGAAAATGTTCGATCGTTCAGAGCCGGCAGCCAATGAGCAGCCCACTCTGATCAGGTATTCCGACAGGTGCACCTGTCAGAATACAATGTAAACAGCGGGATTCCTCGATCGACATGCTGTTTGTGTTGATGGAGGAACTGGGTAAATTGTTTTTGTTCAGCCCGCGGGCTGAATTAAAAGAAAATTGATAGGCCTACGGTCATCCTTATTGGCCAGATCACCAGGTGAAAATAAAGGAAAAATGCCTTAAAAAAGAAAATGAACGTAGCCACCACAGCTACGGATTAGTAAGCTTTTAATACTACATGTATTCCATTTTTGCTTTTGGATACACTTTAAATAGATTGTTCAGAAGGAAACGGAGACACTTTTCTTTTTTTGTCTCAATAACACAATTCAATATTTCTGGCTGATTGAGCCAGGGGGACCGACGGAGTTTTGAGCAGGCTTGGGCAAACTCAGGCAAACTGGGTTCGCACCAAACCCAGCCTTATCACTACACATAACCAAATTCAGGTACACTAATCTGTTTTTAGAAAAACAAATACGCTAGAAAAATGCACACATGGCCTTTATGTGTTTCTTGAAAAACCTAGGTATTATAAGGCAAGGTTAAGTTTGCTTTGCATGATCCAGACTCCTTTCTGATCCCTTAAATGTTTGGAAAATTCCCTCAATCAACATACTACAATGTAGTTGTATCATTTGTAACATGTCTTGGTAAGTAAAAGGCAGATGTCCAGTTTGAGGCAAATAAAATAATTTATGATGTATTGTTATGTCACAGTCCTACTTGTATAATGGATGTTTGAGCCATAGTTCTATAGATGTAGATGGGCTGAAACCCATGAGCTCAAAGCTTAATTTTGTGCTCTAGCCAATGGATCATACAACTTTAAGATTTACACCTTCAAAATCTACAGTCCTGATAATGCCTAAAACGAAACTTGTACTCAGGGCCGGATTTCCCACAAGGCCAACCAAGGCCCAGCCTTGGGGCAGCAGGGAGTAGAAAGGCAGCAGGGGTGTGGAATGCCTATCTCCCGATGCATGGGTCATGCAGTTCCGGGCACCGGGCGTGTAGTTGTTTTCTACATTTAGCCCTGCTTTGGGCAAGCAGAGCTAAATGTACAGCGGGGCAGCTGCTGCTTGTTTTGTACAAGTGATCTTGGTGATTTCACCGAGATCTCTTGTATGCAGCCTGCAGGTCTGCCATTCTCCATGGGGCGGGGCGGTTGGCAGTTGGGGGGCGCATTGAGGAACCTGGCCTTGGGGCAGCAGAGAGTAAATCCGGCCCTGCTTGTACTACCAAGCAAGGTTTGTTTTTTCTGCATCCCCTCACCCCATGCCAAAACAGTTAAACAAAAAAAAAGAAAGCCTGTGCAGGAAGAAAATTTAGTAAATGTAATGACAATATCCAGGCCTCTGTGCTGACATCACTATCTTTCTGGAGAGAGTAACCGAAAACTTTTGAGAATACACACCAGCATGGCGCAGCACAGAAGTGTCTTCTGGTGAGATTTCAGGTACCCAGCATTCCAAAAGGATGGCAATGTCACTCTTATCTGGGAGCCATGACAAAAAACTGGGGGGTAAAGTTAGTTGATTAACCAACTTTTTTACCCACATGCATTATTTTTTATTCCAGTAAGGCATTTGGCATGGGGGAGGGAGAGTGGCTTTGCGAAAATAGATGGCCCTTGCTTTTTTAGTGCTAGGTCCTCTTTAAACTCACCCTGCGCACAGTGGTTTCACCCGCTGGCTGCAACATCGCTGCAACAGCTCTGTAGGGACAGAGTGACACAGTAGACACATAGAAGCCATTAGGTGGGGCCATGGCATGGAGCGGTAGATGTAGAGAGGAATACAATAGAAGGAAATGGGTAGCAGAACAGGTAAATTTCTCTTCTTTTGCAGGGTGTTTTCTTAATTCCTTTCTTTCTTTATTTTTGTGGTAGAGTTGCTTTAAGCCCATTATCCGTAATCTATTTACATGCAATGGAAGTGCAGAATTGTAGTTAAATATCTACTCATGTAGCTCCTTGTATACATAGGGTATATATAGGTTGGGCCCACTTCTGTTGTATGGCATGGATTTATGTTTTTATGGTCATCTATTCTATAATGCAGGATTACAAGCCCCTTCTGTGTCAAACAATCTAGGCATAAAATCCACATACATTTCACAAGAAGCATAAAATATATACATATTTAAACTAAATAGGTGCTGAGTTGCAACACATCTTGTGTTGTGGTTAATAGGAGTTACATGTACAATGCGTTTATTGTATTACAATATATGCAGTCATTTTGCATAGCCATGCTGTTTGTAGTGGTAGTGTGGGAGCTGTCCTCCACTGTGATGTATCCCGCTACCTTTGCCATTCTGAGTCAGGATCCTGTGTTTTGAATCAAGCATAACAGCATGAAGAATGTGTAAATATTTCATAAGGTGCACACAATTGTTACACACAAGTCTCAAACAATAATAAGGCCCCAGGATGCACTTCTGCAGCTTGTTGGTTTGCTTTCAGCGTCTTCTCGCCTGTTTGATTAAGGTTTACTCTCTGCTGACAGATTACTGCTGGACAAGGCTTCTGGCTGTGCCCCACAGAATTAGTTAAGCTAAGGATTAACCAGTGCACTCTCCCTAATACAGCCAAACTGTCAACAAGATCAAAAGGTTTTACAGAAGACACTGAGCAATTTAGGAATGCACCTTTTTTTTTTTGAATGAGCCCATGGAAGGAATGTAAGAATATTTAACAGCCCCTCTAAAGAAAATGCGATTACATTTTCTTCTTGTTTATATTTTATCCCTATAAAAGTCCAAACATAATTACACCCTTTGAAAGAACCTGTCAACAAACTTAAAAATTGCAGGTAAAAGCACAGAAAAATCAAGTATTTTAAATGCTTACTTGCAGTGCTTTTTCCATAAATAATTATTTATTTACTTGCAATGTTCATTTGAACGTGCTCTAAAATTTGACTACTCCGGGAGAGTCAATTCCTTTCTCCTTGCACATCATAGCGCCCCTTCTCTCTTCAAATTATTCCCTGTACAGGCCCTGTTCTTCCACTCCTCACCTCACCTTCTTCTTGCTACATAACCTTCTGTGTAGTAGCCGCAGGAGTAGTGAAGGGGAATAGTATATAGTGTCACTCGAGTGACAGCTCTGAGTCTGCTGGGGCTAATGGCATCACATCCAAAATGGTGGCGCCCAGCAGCAGCCTACAATACAATACATATAATTATATGGGAAGATACTGTATTTCTGGTGACGGGTCTTTTTGGAGAAAACAAGTCACAACTGAGCTTAATAAACTGAATAATGACTCTTCAATTATTATGTAATATATATGAGCAGACTTATCTATGAGTGATTTGTTTTTAATAACTGTATTTTATAGCTTGAGGACATGATGTAACAGTTTCCAGGCCCCTAGAACAGTCAACCGTGTTTGCAAATAAGCTTTTTGGACATCTAGACATATTCCTCAAGTATGCTCCATGGTAAATATCCTTTAAGTGGGATGGGTACGGAGTTCACCCCTAATAACATAAAATAACTCACAATAAAAGTAATGAAAGTAACCCACATTTTTCCCATGCAGGGCAGGAAGCAAAAGATTGATTGTAATCCCCTCTCTCCAGCAGCATATACTCACCTTTCTTCCGCTCCATTCAGCTGCAGGGAACAAAGGAAGCGGATCTGTTTAAGCTGAGTGACTCGTATAGCTTACACAAGGCCATGGACTCTCCTCACGTGACAGTTCTGGTGCCTGTTGATTGGCCTAGCATTGTAACATGGAGTGAATCACTATCCTCTTCTGTAGTTATTTTCTTCGATTTCACAGAAAGGTAAGTATGTGTTGCTGGACAAAGGGTGAATAAAGCAAACCAATAGTTTTTCCCTCCAAAAGAAGGCACATACTCAAATGTTCTGACTATTTTCTGTTATTTTTTTTGTCTCTGCATTATAGAGATTTTCCATCACCTCATGGACTAAAATGAGAAGTATTCCAAATAGGGGCACAGGCAACAAAAAAAACAAAAAACTGGAAGAGGCTCTAACACTTCCCTGCTCTATCCAAAATAAAATAAAAAGTTTATGCTGGGGTTGGGCTTCATAACTTGAAGTGTATGTCAAGCCAAAAACTTTTAAAAAAACTCACAACAGGGCGCAGTTGGAGATTGAAGAGCTGTTAACCGGTTAACAGCTCTTCAATCTCCAACCGCGGCCGACAATTCTCACAACTCCTTCAGCCTTCGACCCTTGACCACTCGATCTTCTTGCAAGGCCGTAAGCTCCCTTCTTTACACAATTTCCTAGTACACTTTGTCAATATCAATGTTTAATCATCCACCCTACTAGTTTTGCGCCCTGTTGTGAGTTTTTTTCGGCAAGCACAGGTCCTCCCACTGTTTTTCAGTGCAGCATACTACGTAGTTCCAATTCCTTTTCGAGAGCGCTGTTTGTCCACTCATTCAAAAACGTTTTAATCTAGTGAAGAAGGATTATAAGTCCTGTCACCCGGGGCTATGTTAGAGAAATTTACTGTCACTTCCTGTTCTTTTTACTGAAAGCAGTTTTACTGAACAGGAAGCTAGGGAAAATCTACAGCAGGGGCACAGGCAGAAAAAATGTAGTGATAGATACATAGTAAATGCCTGTAAAGGTGCAATAATGTGTTCTTATTACATCCTCAGGCACAAGATAGAAAGAAAACAAGTTAAGGCTGTAATGGGAAAGGTGTGTGAAATGGAAGTAGTTAAGTCAATTTTAGAAACACTGTTTAAAACCATTTGGAGTAATTAAATCACATCCACATTAAATTACTACAGCAAGTTCCAGCAAGCACAATACTGGGGATCCAACACACAGAGTACACATGGGTTCATCACAAAAGGCTGAATGAGCAATTTACAAAAGTTAATGAAGAAATTAAGATGTTTCACACTGCTTTAAATGGGTCCTTTATAGTGTTAGCACACCAATAGACAGATAAGGAAAGCATATTTGGCACAACACAAGAATTGGCTCTCACACGAACACTGAGTGATTGGCACCATTTTCTGGCATTTCCTAATTAAACCTAGTAGGCTTTTAAAATACATACAAAATCATTATGCTTGAGGATTGTGTCCTGCTTAAATAGCTCACTATATTTCAGCTTGTTTAGATCATTTTTTCCCTTTGGTTTATTCACTCAATTATTTGTTTTCTTTCTTTTTTTAGGGGGGTGGGGGGATTAGTACTGGAAATATATATTTAATCTGCATGTTGTCTTTTCTGGACCATTTAAAAAAAAAAACTAATTTGGTCCCTTATTTTATCTTTTATCTTTTTTCTTTTTTTTCTGTTGACATAACAAACATTTCTAGAACCATTAGCAGTCAGATCCCCTGATCTTGACTGATATATTATCACAGAAATATTGTCTCTCTCCACATTTTAATTACACTCATTGTTTATCAGCTATTACTGCTTATAATTACTTTGCGTATGAGTGTAGATATGCTATTAGCTCCTAAATCATAGTCAGATTGTAGCCCATGTCTAGATACAGTGTTTATTATATCTGATGCTGTGGCTATGCTTTTTGGATGGTGCCACAGAAGAAACTGGTAGAGTTGCAACACCTGTATTGTTGTCTATCACAGACACCATTCGAATGCAGTCGGGAGACAGTAGTGCAGCTTCCACTGCACTTTCCGGAACCAGCTCGGTGAGGCTTAGTAACAGCTATGTAAGTAAAAATCACTTCTAGATTTAACAAATGTTACAAGGTTTTTTAAAAATGTAATATTTAACATGTTTGCAGTTACTGAAACCTGGCTTCAGGAATCCAACTCCGCCTCCCCTGCTGCCCTCTCCTTGTTGGCCTCCAGACCCAATGGACAGAAAGAGGTGGAGTGGGAATCCTTCTATCCCCACAATGCACTTTTCAATTTCTGCCTTCACCTCCCTCTCTATCCCTCTCCTCTTTTGAAACCCACTGTATTTGCCTATTCTCTCCAATTTCGCCGAGGATTGCTGTTATATACCGGCCGCCTGGACCGGTACCTTACTTTCTTGATGAATTCTCTGCCTACCTTACCCTACTTTCTCTCCTCAGAAATACCCTCTTGGTGACTTTAACAATGCTACTATCATTAACACCCCGGCTTCCACTCAATTCTCAACCTAACCTCTTTTGATCTATCACAATGGATACACACTCCTACTCACACTGATGGTAACATACTAGATCTTGTATTCTCTCACCTAAGCATTCCTTACAACCTCTCCAACACCCCTTTTCCCCTCTCAGACCACTACCTTGTCAGTTTCACACTCACCCTGTCCCCAAACCTGAATCCCCCTACATGGCACACTGTCACTCTGAGAAACCTTCACCACCTAAATCCTTCTCTTCTTTACTCTGCTACTGACTACCTCTATGACAAAGTCTCACTCCTGTCCTGCCCTGATCTGGCTACTTCTGTCTACAACAGCTCGCTCTCATCCTCCCTAGACATCTTTGCTCCCCTCACTACTTGCAGACTTAGACCATGTCCACTGCAACCATGGCAAACAGAATAAACCAGACATCTAAAAAGACATAGCCGCACTCTTGAGTGACTGTGGCGGAAAACAAGGCTCACTCTCGTCCCGACCTCGTCAACTCTTTTCTACTTTTAACTATCTACTATGTCCCCACCGCCACCACCCACTAACTCACTCACTGCCCGGGACATTGCCATTAATTTCAAAAACAAAATAGATACAATTCGGGATCAGATTGCCACTATCCAGTCAGCTTCCAATATTAATGTACCAGATCCACCATCACACTTGTTACTTTCCTCTTTTGACCCTGTCACCACAGAGGAGGTTACAAAGCTTTCTCTGACACCCACCTCACCACTTGCCCCCTGGACCCTGCTTCTTCACCACTACTTAGATAACGAGCTTGCTCTATCCTAAACTCTCTTACTTACATTTTCAATCTTTCCCTCTCTACTTGCATTTTTCCCTCCCCTCTAAAGCATGCGCTGGTCACCCCATAACACAACTATTAAGACCCCTCCATGCCAAGGTGCTAGGTGTAATGCTTTACTCTGACCTCACCTTTCTGCCCCACATCCAATCACTATCTAAATCCTGCCGCCTTCATATTCATAACATCTCCAAATATGCCCCTTCCTCACAATGAAACCACAAAACTACTCATCCACTCATTTGTTATCTCTCGTCTTGACTATTGCAACTCCCTCCTCATTGGCCTACCTCTACACAGGCTATCCCCCCATCAATCTATTATGAATGCTGCCGCTAGACTCATTCACCTAACCAACCGCTCAGTGTCTGCAACCCCCCTCTGCCAATCCCTCCACTGGCTTCCAATAGCACAAATAATAAAATTCATAATATTAATACCCACTTACAAATCCATCCACAACTCTGCACCCGGCTATATCTCAAACCTTGTCTCAAATTATCACCCTAACAGTCCCCACCCCTGTTCCAAAGACCTCCTGCGCTCTAGCTCCCTTGTCACTTCCTCCCATGCACGTCTCCAGGACTTTTCTAGTGTCTCTCCCATTCTCTGGAACTCTTTACCCCAACCTGTCCGTCTATCTCCCACTTTGACTGCCTTTAGGTGATTCCTTAAGACTCATCTCTTCAGGGAAGCCTATCCCACCTCAAACTTATCGCCTCAAACAATTCATCCTCACACATCTACCTCCTTATGTATCACTTGCCCCTCCCTTTTAGATTGCAAGCCCTTATGGGCAGGGCCCTCCTTACCATCTTGCCTGTGTAATTGTAATGTCTTCCTTATATTGTAAAGCGCAGTGCAAACTGTTGGCACTATATAAATCCTGTATAATAATAATAATACATGTTGTGCCTGGAGTTGGACTTCAATACACCTATTTCTGATCTTTCTTTTTTATCTATGTGTCTGTCTTTAGTCAAAAAGAGGCCCAAGAAGTGAGGGCTCTGGGGGTGACCCAGTCTCTGAGGACTCACTTAGTGAATAAGGCTGATTGGTCTGAAGCCCCAGGAACTATCTCACAGCTGATACTGTTGGATGCCATTTTAAATGTCTCATCACCACCATCTTGTTATGGTTAGGGCTGAGGGAACTGATGCTGATGTCATCCACTCAGTGGAGTGTGCTCGTGCTTTTCATTCTGCCTTTCCAGCATAGAGCAGGCAACTTCCTTTGAAGTGCTTTGTAGCTTCACTGTTCTCCAGTCTCACTCCACTGCCTTCGTTCCATGGCTTGGTCACCTCCAGCTTTCTATGAACCTCCTCAGCATCAGCTGTCTGGGTTTGTGATTGAGGGAGGTCTTGCCTCTCTTTGGACCAGTTCTGTTCTTCTATGTGATGCAACATGTCACTTATCAAACATACAGGTGACAGTCCCACTGCAGCTGATTACCTCAGCCCATACTCCTCCACTCTGGATAGGGGAAAATTCTTGGTATTCTCAGAGGGGTCTAATGCCAGCAACATGATCTTGGGAACCCTTTTACTATAGGTCTGTCATCATAGATTCATTAAAACAGCTCTGCAGTGTGTGACTGAGACCTTGCATTCACAGGGCCTTTAATATCCACTATAGATTGTTAATAGGTTTGCGCACAATTAGGGCAGCAATCTGCTCGTAGGGGTTCTAAGAGCGCTCCAGCATCTTTGACAACAAAAGTATCCAGTTCTTACACTAATGGACCTCCACCTCTCAGTGTGCCTGAGGCTCCATTACCATCTCTAAATCAGACTCAGAGTTTTAACAGCCTTCTCATGAAGAGTTTATATCACAGCAAGTTCCATATGATTCAGCTTTGCAATGAGTCTGTAGTACTCTGACTGATGAAGTGCGTTTTATCCTGCAATTAGAAGATCAGTCTGCTGTTTCAGGCATAGGGTCTTTTAGAGCGGTTGCTCCAAAGACCTTCCTAACACACTCAGTATGTAAATCCTTCCCCTATTGGGGCTGGGAACAACCTGTGGAATCATGGCTTCCTCCTAAACAATGTGAAGACGTTTTTTCCTTTTAAAAGGGAATATACTGATAAGTGGTCTTTACCCACTGAATACACTCCAGTTGTTTGGCTTAACAAACATACCATCAAACAGATTGATGATGTTCTTACCCTTGGGAATCTCACTGATCATCAGTTGGATTCCCTACTTAAGTATCAGTTTGAGTTATCTGGTATGAACAAAGCCTGCAATGTGAGTCAAGAAAATGTGCACATGTATACATCATCACTGCACCTCTACATAACCATAAAAAATGCAAATCACTTTGCCTGGGATAAATCCTTGCGTCCCGGAGCTTTTGATCAGTTCTCTAGAGCTCTTTGGTTCAGCTGCCATGGTCTCTTTCAAGCATCTGAGCTTGTGTCTCACATGGGCATGATGTCTGTTTTAGATGCACAGGAATCTTTGCTTGGCATGCTAGGGATATGCAAAAGAAACATTTGATTTACTAACCCTTAAGAATAGGCATCTCTTTTGTTCTGCCCTTGATGTTATATTCCTGATGCCCCTAGTGCTTAAAATATGTGCCTGCCTCAGCGCAGGAGATCTTGGGATGGGGTCAGGACCCCCATTCTTTTTCTACAACTGAAGCTACAGATTTTCAAAGTCAGAAGCCTATTGAGTGACACAGGTCCTGCCCCACTGTGTTTTAGCTCTGTGTACTGCTCACTTAAAAAACTGAGGCATGATGGTTGGAGGCTGGGCTATACTGGCGCAGCATTTTTTTTGCTTGTCAGTGTGTAAAACCTCCTAATGATGTCAGAATAACCCACATTTCTAATCATTACTATCTTTCTGTGTCCCTCAATTCAATTCAAGAATTTTTTTTATGGTTACTACACAAATCTTATCATTTGTTTGCGTAAACCTACAAAATGTCAATTTTTAGTACCATGAATTTTGCCATGTCCTTTGCAATTAAGTATTTTGGAGTTGGTTGTTTTGTATGCAACATGGCTAAGCTTATTAATTCCAATTTTTGGCTTCTGTGTTATTTAGCACAGTCAAATATCTTTCAGCCTCCACTAATCATGGAAAATTGAACTAGATTTTATAGAAGGATTTAGCAGCTCAACAGAGCCATTTTTTCTGATCGTTTTTTCCAATGCCATGCTGTCAAAATAATTCAATAGCATATTAGGTTTTGTGTCCCATATATTAATCTTGTTAGAGTGTGAAGTTAAATTCCTATATAGAAATAAACTGTATGGACACTTGTTCATTTATGTTATGACAACTTTTACGCAAAACCAGTCTTAAGAATGTTTACATAGAATTACTGTGGAATATAAGTGCCAGACGATTAAAGCAGCCAAGACACATGCTGTTCAATAATTTTAATAACTTTTAATAATAACTTTTTACAGCAGTAAAACATGTGTAGTTTTTCTTGCTGGAGAAAGGTATGTATCTATTGCTGTTGGTTTTAGACTTGGAACTCCGTAAGGTGTTGAAGCAGGGTCTTGCGTTTTACAGTTAGTGTACTGTATGTTGGCCAGTGGCATAAATTAAAGGACATCTACAAAATAAAGCAAGCAATATTTACAGGGCTAAATACTTTAGGTGGTTTTATAATTTATAACCTATAATATGAACATGAGGGCCATAAATGCTACATAAAGTGACCAACAAATGTAAAAATAAAAAACAGTAGTAGTAAGAACAGTGATTGGTTACTATACATCCACAAAATAGGTTGCTGTTTATTTTTATTTCTGATCAGATAAGTGGGTGAGCCATTGTAAATTAGGAGGTAGTCTGTGCATCTCACGCATTTGGCTGTGAGCTTAACGTTAGCCATATTACCTGCTGGGTTTCTTTTCTCTTTAATGTTGTTATAGTGACAAGTAGCGTTATAAAGCTTGAAATTTGTACAAATCAGTTGTCAATCAGAGCAACCTGTCAGTTTGTCAGCAACTTGTGTCCTGCTGTGCAGGGAAAAGGTGGTGAGTATAGAGATGAAGCCGCAAGAAGATTTAGATAAGGGGGCATCTACAGAGACAGGAAATTAATTTAAATGGCTCTGCAATAAGAGGCTCTGAGGTCTTTGCTGTTCCTGTAGTGCAGCCATTGATTTCTTCTTCTTGATGTTGAGCAGCCATGCAGCCAGAAATTACACATTGCACTTAGTTGAAAGCTGCTGTTTATCACCAGCTAAATAACCCCCTCTCTACACAAAAAAGCTAAGTGCTGTTTTGCTGGTTGAATGTCCGTGAACGTGTTCTTCAACCAGGCATGCAAAGGGCATTCTACACAGTTATTTTAGGTGCAAGCTATACTTAGAATATAGTTGCTTTGAAGCTCTAAGATTAGAAATGTGGGAGCAGTAATTGATGACTTTTGTTTATAAAGATATTGGTTCTGGGTTTGTTGTTCAAAACGTGCATCATTACTTAGGGAGTCCCTGACCTGAAACAATAAGTCTGAATTCACCCTGTTTAGTGCATTGTAAATGGGCCCATGAAGTTTCACTTTCATGCTGCAGTGCATAGATGTGAACTGGCCACATAGGAAATAATTGGATTCTATGCAAAATGCATTTTCATACAACAAAATTCATATGTTTTAACTTTAATCTTTAGTGGATGCATGCTTGTTCCAGGTCAGTGATTTACTGGGTCGTAATACCTTTATTGAGGTATCAGGCCTTTAGCCTGCACCTTTAAAAAGCTAATCAGCATTGGGAACACCAATACTTCTTTTTGGTAGACACATACCCAATGATGTACAGCTCCACTGTAGTTTATGCTGCTTGTAGTAGGGCAGTGTAGACTATGCATGTGAATAGTTCCAGTCATGTAGCGCTATATACATTGCATGCTGACTGTCCTTCAGTCTTAAAAAAAGATGTTGATGATTTATTTAGATTGAATGGTATGGTCAAGCTAGCATCAGTAATGTCTGCCAGATGCTCAGTGTTTGTCTGTAAACAGACTGAAGTAAATTCAATTGATCAAGGACCAGCCAATCCCACTTCACACAGATTGCATACATATATCTACATGACCTAAAGGTGGCCATAGACTTTTGAGGACAAGCATGATCTTGACCATCTCATGGTGTCTTATGACCCAGCTTCAGTCATAAACCTGAATTCTTGGGTTGCACAAGTATTTGATAAGGCTAATAAAAAAGGGAACGCGGGGGACACAAATCAGGATTGGGAAAGTTTTTCTGAGTTCAAGTTGTCACTTTCTTATCCAATTCTGTTGACCGAGATGCACATAAATATTAGGTAATTTCACGATCTGTCTGGAAATGTTTGTATCAGGAGACTGCCAATACCTGCCTATAGGTACCCTATGTTCTAGGTCTTGCACACAAATGAATGTCATAAGAAGTCATTTGGGCCGCTTTCCTTCTCTGCAGTAATTTCTGGTGTGGAAACATATTTTTATGAATGTTTCCGCTTTATTCAAACAAGTTCTTAGTTAAATGTTTGCTTCACAGTACATCACACACAAAAAAAAAACAGACAGTAATATCCAACAGCTCAATGCTGGAGTTATCTCTTTTCAGTTGTTTAGCTGCACAGGTCCCTCTTTCTGGGTTTTCATTTAAAAACACCCTGTCACCAGGATGTAAAATGTAAAGCCTACACGCTAAACGCTATATACTCGCCTCTCTAGCACCTCTCCGCAGCTTCTTCCTCTGTAACAAGTGCCACTAAAATATTCTATGCTGGCTGGCTTTAGAAGGTTCTTAGAAGGAGCAGTGACATCATCCATTTTGTCATGTAACATTGTTCAGGCCTAGCTCTGGGCCGCTAGGTCCCACATACCCTGAAATTGGTCATTTTGCAATGGCAGACAAAGAAGGAGTGGGAAAGAAGTGTTAGTTAAAGGAGAACTATGGGGTCAGGGCTTTTCCCCATAGTTCTCCTAAGGGTAACGGGAGGACACAAACTCACGGCAGGCTGAGACACCGCAGCCGGGACGGATCCCGACATTACTGTCGAAATCCACCCAGCTGTGGGATTGACAGCTGGCTCTGCCTATCTAGAGGCAGAGCCAGCTGTGCCTGCCCCCTCCCCCGTCCTTTCCGCCCGTCAGCGCTGGAGGATCGGACAGGGGAGGGGGGGGAAATCCCTGCAGGGAGCCATGAGTGACAGTCAAAGCTCTCTGCAGGGAGATAATCAGGAAGTGAGCAGGCGACGCTATGTGTTCGCTCACTTCCCGATCTATTGAGCCGACCTGTGACAGTTTCATTGTTAATTAAATTAAGTGAATATAAGGTGGTGGAGGGGGGGACTGCGGGTTGGACATTACAAAGACACCATCAGTTTTCTCAGATGTGGCAATGTGACATTATTTCTTTAAAGTAGATTTAAAGGTTATTTACATTAACATTGTAAAGCTTATAGGAGATTTTAGTGACTGGTTTACGTGTACTCTAATCCATCTCCATCTAATGCTCTTGTGTGGGTAATATAGATGGTGTCTAAAAGGGAGACCAAAATATGATTAGCTTTCCTTTTTAGAATGATCACAGCAGAATATTTTGTGACATAATAAAACTAGAAATTATGGAAATAGATTTTAACATTTACTAAAGAGTACATATTTACAGACATTTGGTTCCCCAAAAGGGATTTTCACTTTTGTCTATAATGCAGTTTAGAAAAATAAATTTAAAGTGCACATCTTTGGCTTACAATAACTGTTAGTTATATCATCCCATACATTACACATGTACAAAACCACATAACAAAATAACTCTTACAACCATATGTGGTGTAAATGTGTTTTAATTTCTTATGATTGTATGTGGTATAATTGTGCAGAAGGGAGGGGAGAGAAAGTCCAGAGATATATTGGACACTGATAGGTCAGTTGGCAGGAACAGGAAAATTACACTCATAAGTGGTCCAAACAGCTATTAAATGTTGGCATTTTGTACTCCCTGGACACAAAAATGCGTGGATATGTGCAACACAAGCTCTTCTCTCTCTTTTCGTTCTACTTTTGCCTTGTACACAGCACAGCTGTCCAGGATATGACAGCTACACTATTAGCAGAGCCATTAAGAGGTGTTGAACATTCTCAAGGAAGTGATTTGCAAAAAAACGACAATGTTGGCTGCTGTCGGACATTAATTATATGCTGCATTTTGCTGAGGGAGAAAGAAAATGGATCCTTTCCCCTGTGTACTCCCATGCAAATGTTGCGGTTTTACCTGGAAAAAAAGAATATGGTGTTTTGTCCCCTCCTTTATCTTTTTAGTAGTTGTAAATATATTTCAATAACAACATTTTCAAACTTGTAATAGTAGGATATTACATAGGATCACATGCAAAACTTATTAAAGCAACTCTGTACAGAAAAATGTATTATATATAGAGCTAGCGTAAACGGCAGGCGCTATATGTTGCCAAATCTTACTTTTACAGCAATGTTGCATACAGATGCGTCTCCTACACTCCTTACTTTTACAGCACACACCAGTGCCCAGATCTGTCACTGGAGTCCCTGGAATTGCCATGCAAATGCCAACTTTCTGTAAGCTGGCGTTTGCATAGAGCATGGGTGAGCAACTCCGGCTCTCCAGCTGTACTATAACTACAAATCCCATCATGCCTCTGGTTGTCAGAGTCTTGGAGTCTTGCATTGCCTCATGTGACTTGTAGTTCCACAACAGCTGGAGGGCCAGAGTTGACCACCCCAGCATAGAATTTAGGATGCACCAAACCAAACATCACTTTGACATGGCATCAGAGAGCAAGGGCAGTGCATCTAACAGCCTCTCCTCCCACCCTGGAGCCGCTCCATACTTCTTCTTTGATCCCCACTGCTCTCCCTGATCTGAGAAGAAAACGACAGCTGAAGGCGGCCCGGGAAGGGGGGGGGGGGGGC
>NW_017306590.1:606476-654814 GCF_000935625.1 Nanorana parkeri
GCGGAAGCGGGCCCGGGAGGGGGGGGGGGGGCATGCTGAGGAGGGAGTATCGTCCAGCAGTAAGGAAAAAGGAGCCGCAGCCAAGCGCGGAGAAGAGCAGAGACGCTGTCATCCTGTCAGTTTCAGGATAACAGGGTCTCTGTGTGTGACCGTAACTATCTTTGTTATTATATGTGCTATCTGTGATATTTACCGATCCTCTGTGTGCAGAGCAAACACTGGAGTGATCAGTATGATCAATGTTTGTAAACAACTGGGGACACATAATACTGTGTCCCCAGTTATGAATGAACAGGAAGTGCTTTATATCACTTCCTGTTCATTCATGAGTTTCTCAATGGGTAGAAGCACTCGCTAGAGAGGCTTCTACGCATTCAGAAACTGGTTGATAAAATATTTCAGTATATGTATAGAAAGCCTCTTTACTAAGTGCTTTCCATTCGTTTAGAACAGAGGCTGCAGAAAAAGAGATTGAGGACTCTGTGTCCTCAATTTCTTTTTCTATTTCAAAAAGGAAATGTCAGGGGTCTGTGATCGGAGGAGAGATCAACAGGTGGAAGTCTGCTAATCTCACTCTGATCGTTGCGAGGAGACCCGCCGTGTGGGGAGTGCGGGGAAGCCGGCAGAGGGGGGTGGGGGCAGTACATTCCGCCAATAGGTACAAACGATCCTGCGTCTGTATAGACGCCGTATCGCTTGTATCTTAACAGCCATTTCCGGCTGTTTAAATGACGCAGTAGCAGCCGTGTTCTTGGTATAACAACATCTGTGGCCTGCCGTATATTGGCGTATAAGTGGTTTAAAGAGGGAGGGTTCATACTTACTATACGTTTGAATTTACAGGTACACTGGCTATATTGAACTATTGAATATTGAAATTGGCACTGCAGTTGTACAACAAGTGCAACTACAGCTATTTCACAATTTGGTTTTAGCACAGTAGAGCCTTCTTATAACAGAAGGTATTCACATGTCTCATTCCATCACATATTCCCAAAATAAGAGGATTTCTCATTTCAGGACAGTGGGTGGAGCCATGCAGATCATTCCTTCATGCCCATCAGTCAGATGCACACCAAAAACCGCTGATGTATAGTACAAATGTAACCTAATATTATAGATCCATTTATCCCAAACTGCATACATACAGCTGGTTAATTTAGCCATCATCAGTACAGTGTATGGAAAGCATGGCTTCTATGAAGCAGGGCTTGGAACTTAACGGGACAGTATAGCCATACACAGGACCGGATTTACTCTCCCTGCCTCCCCAAGGCCAGGTTCCTCAATGCGCCCCCCCTCCTCCCCATGGAGAATGCCAACTGGATAGCGGGGGCGGCAGGGTTAGGTTGAGTTTTTTTTGATTGTTTTTTATTTTTTTAACTTTATCACTTTGTTTTTTTTTGTTCATTTTTTACGTTTTTTAAAATTTTTGTTTATCTTGTCATCTTTAAATTTTTTATCTTATTTTTTTAAATAATTATTTTCTTATTTTTTTATAATTTTTTTACTTAAATTTTTTAATTTTTATTATTACTTATAATTTTTTACTTTTTCTATTTTTATTTATGTAATAATTTTTTTAATCAATTTTTTTAACTTAACTTTATTGCTATGACACAGGAGCTAACAAGCCCCTGTGTGATAACATTTGGAATTGCCAGGTTCTCTTTTATGACCCTGTCACCTCCAATTCAGAAGTTCAAGCACTGCAGTGTGCTGAAACTCCTGTGACAGGTGAGCGGGATGGCTGCTCTCCCCTTTCACTGTTTACATGGAGCGGCAGGGTTTTAATCAGCAAAGCAGGGCTAAATGTAGAAAACAAATTACCGTCCGGGGCCCGGAACTCCATGTCCCGGGCGTTGGGAGATTTCAAACCACTGCCACCCCTCTGCTCCCTGCCGCCTCGAGGTCGAGCCTCGGTGGCCTTGTGGGGAATTCGGCCCTGACCATACAGGTTATGGTGAGAAGGGACAAAAGAAAATCAAAAAGCCCTCCACCCGAATCAGTGCACAGCAAAGTTCCGTCATATATCCCAAAGTAATAGGATTATTCCTCATTTCAGGACAGTGGGCAGAGCCATGCAAATCATTGGTTTATTCAGATGGTACTAATGCTGATGCACCATTGTGTCGGCTACAATAATCCTCTTTCCAATACTCGCTTGTTTTTGTAAGTTCATCCTAACTACGATCTGTCCAAGCCAGAAACCTTGGGGATCATCAGAATCCCAGAAAAAGGTATTTTGGTCCTAGTATAAAATAAAATGTCCTAGTCATACGTAGTTGGTAAATATTTTGCTTTAGTACAATTTGTTTTCAAGTCCAATGTGCCCTTCTGGTTATATAACTCGATTTTCACCAGATTAGGAAGAAGGACACCATGCAGTTTTTACATGTCCAGCCATGACCCGAGTAGAATCCTTCCGTCTGTCATTAGATAGGATTGACTTTTGGAGAGATGTAAAATACTTGTTAAAAAAAAAAGGCTAGACTAGAGAAAATATATGAAAATTATAGTGTTGGGTAAATTGAGCCAGCTCAGGCTTTTGGCTACACTGATGCTGAGATGAAGAGAAGCAATTACTTCTTTACCTTGAGTCCCTGTGGGCATTCACTTAACTCTTTGTGTTCCTTTGATTTCTCATTGGCATGAATTGTGAATGAGCTGGACAACTGCTCCTTCAACTGACCTTTCTGTGACAGACATCGTAGACTTTGGTCTTGCAGAAAAAAAAGGTCACTGAACTCCAATTCAAACAGCGGCTGTCATGTTATTAGGACTCCCCGTGTGTCCTTGAGATTTACAACAAGCAAATTGTTCATGTTTTTTTCAGGAGAGTCTACCAGCACTTTCAAGCAGAGAACGTAATCTCCAAATTGCAAGCAGGCTGGGGATAAATTGAACATCTTAAAGTATGCACGTAGGTGCCTGCTATCAGTAGGGGAATAACTGGGCCTGCAGTGCAGAGGCATTTGCTTTTCATTGTCAGAAGAAAAGCAGCAATTTAATCTGTACCTCTTTCTCGTTGTTGCAGTTGTCTTTAAAGTGATATGATATTTCAAATGCCACTTGCCCAGCATCCATACCAGCTGCCTTTCTTCTGTGCAGCTTACTTCCTTTTGGATTTTTGATGTAGTTAACATTATGGAGAATGCAGCAGGATGAATGAGACGATACTGCTGCAGCATAAAGCGCGGGACTGAAGTCAAGTGATTTTGCTGGGACACTGGGCTAGAAATTTCACTATGTAGTTCCTAAATGATGTATGAAATCTGTGAGTGATTCCTGCCACCAGTGTCTACCAATGACTGAAATAGTACTTTTGGGTCGAGAGACTCTTTAATATGTTATACATAACTCGCAACATAATATTTTTTCTTAAAGCTGAACTCCGGGCACAAATACTTTCATTCAAATGTTTTGTCAATAGACACAAAGGATATAAAGCCTCTTTGTGTGCACCAAATGCCTTGCAAACCCAGATAAAAGTAGTGATGGCATCATCACTGTGCTACACATGGCACAGAGCAGAGCTGTGGGAGGGACCCAGCAGACTCCACTCACTAAAGGTTGCCTGCAGAAAAATTCAGGAGGGGGGTGCAGACAAGACCAGTTACCCTGCACAAGAAGAGAGAGTAGCAGTATCTGGTCTGCACAGTCAAAGTTTCACACTGGATTACTGCACATACATGGAAGATATACACAAAGCACTCCAAGATTCAAGTAATAATACATATGCCTCTTGTATTAAGGCCGTATTTACTTATCCTGGAGTTCAGCTTTAATAGTTTAAACACAAAAAATGACCATATCAAATAAGTGTTGTTGTTCAGAGGGATAAAAGACAGGAATCACATGCTGGTAATTATTTAGCTATGTATATGAGCTAAAGGAACTTCCCTGCAAAGCCATGATCTCCTGTAAATCTGGAACTTTAATTTGGTAAAAAGTGTTTGGGGCCCAGCAGTAATCTTAGCACGCCTATACACTGGAAGATTAGGTGTCCACCATTGTTTCCTTCTTAGGAGAAAGGAGCCTAATCTCTAGCATAGCCATTCAAAGTGATGGGCAAATCTCACTCATATTCTTTGGCGGGGACTTGAAGTGATTGTTTGAGAGCCGGAAAGAAAGGCCAGTGGGGCTCTTGAATAATTGTACCTTTTTTGTTCTGCCTGTATATATCCTGAGTCTTTAAAGTAGATAAAAAACCTCACTGAATGACATTTAGTTTGTGAAAACTCTGTGTATTGTGAACAATTGGCATTTTATTTTTGGGACAATATGTTCACCTTTTTTCTTACTTTGCTGTATCTCAGTGCTGCTGATCTCCTGCAGCCTCTTTGCGACTTCCTGTCTATGTGCACTCATTCCAGCGATGGCTACATGGCATTTCTAAGGGCGGATTCCCTGATGGTGCCAACAGGGAATCATGTCTGCAAAATGTGTGTTGAAAAGCCACTTACAACCTCCATTAGAAGCCTTGTCACAGGGTGACAACAAAGGAGCACTATTGGGAGACAGGGACAGAGTTTTGTCCCACTATAACAGAAATGGCCTGAACGAGGGCCATCATGGCAGTTTTAATATGGCACAGCAGCTATTTGTCCCAGCTCCAAACTCGGTAGCGCCTGCAGGTGTCCACTGGCACTACCACTGGAAATGCTGGCTGCCAGCCAGGACCAAGCGCTAAAACCATGATCAGAAAGAATCAGCTTCTGGGCTTCCGCATCGTGATTACATCAAGAATGTAGTAATGCCACGCCACTTCCTCTGAGCATTACCTAAAAGGCGCACTAATGTGATATTGAGCACAGTGGCACAGTGGTTAACACATCTACCTTGCAGCACTAAGGGTCCCTGGTTCAAATTCAGGCCAGGAGACTATCTGCAAGGAGTTTGCATGTTCTTCCTGTGCTTGCGTGGGTTTCCTCCGGGTACTCCCGGTTTCCTCCCACACTCCAAAGACATGCTGGTAGGTTAATTGGCATCTCTATAAATTGTGTGTATGTATGCATGTGAAATAGGGGCCTTAGACTGTAAGATCATTGAGTGCAGGGACTGATATGGATGTGCAACTATGTAAAGCTCTGCATAAATTGTTGGCGCTGTATAATTAATTACCTGTAATAAAATAATAAAATAAAATAATCAGCTGACTTTGATTTTTATTTTGGGGTAAATATATAGGGATGCGCAAATTTTGTAAACTTGGTTGGTGTATAATATGTTAGGGTAGACTACAAACGCTAAAAGGTATAATGTGCAGAACTAGGACGTCAAGTGGATAATGAAAGCTGCAAATAAAAAAACTAATGAGAATTACATTTACAATTATTACCGACAAGTTATAAAGCTTATATAATAGTTTCCTTATTGAGGTAACATATAATTTTACTCCTGGGTGGTAAAGTCAAAAGCACTGCATATCTCTGTGACTATTGTGAAAGAAATAGGGGCTGCCAGTGCTGCCCTGCTGGGAAAAAGCTAGTTGACTGGCTTGCTCCGGCTTCGTTACTGTGAGTTACTGACAAGCACGCAGTATAGGAAGTCAGTAGCCCTTATCTGTATATGTGATCCATTTCAGTAACGTGGATAGCACTGAAGCCAATAGACCAGCATTTCTTTTTGGAGAAAATTTTAGCAGCACAATAAAAAAAATGTTTCACTGATCTTTTAAACAGATCAGAATATGTCGTTGATCTTCTGACGTTGAAACAGAAATCTCTACTCATTTGATAAGATCTAGTCTGTTCAACTGGCTAGCCTGAGCAGCACATATAAATCTTTGTCTCCCTGGCTTCTTTGCAATGATTGAATAAATGAATGGTTACTCTTTGGTGCTTATAGTTTTCATTAGAGTGGTCAGAACACTTATATTGACACCCTGGGTTTCCTATTCAGGCAAATGCAGTAAAATGTTTCAGTGTATTTTCAAGACACAATAAATCATCTAAACAGGTAGCCACATGGCAGATAAGACCTTGAAAATATGTCTTTTAGCATGTAGAAAAATGATGTTGCTAAAGTTCTGAATGAGTCTGACCTGTTTTTATCCAGTCATACGCAAACAATCTGTACGTACTTTCTTTGTAGATTGTATTAACATAATGTCATTAAGGTTCATATTCCTCTGACACCCCAGTCACACAGGGTAAAAGAACCAAAAATAGAAATAGGCTGCTTCGTATATTATATAGGTACTGAAAATTGATAATTTACCACCAATTGGTTTTATGTAGAATTCCACCAGTCACTAAATAACTCTGTTTAGCTTCGTTAAATTCCTGTAGGTGGTCAACAGCTCAACTGTTATCCCCCGAAAATATTGGGAGTGGTGGAAGGGGTTTGTCCATTACACAAACATATTTACATTCTTGTTGTGTTACTGTACTAGCACAGCAATCAAATTATGCAGAAAATAATTAATAGGCGGGGCCATCTGCTAATTGCTGTCTGAAACAGGAAAGAGAAGGGTGTTTTCAGAAAGGAAACAGATAAGGCATTTGCAGAATGCCCTATTGGTTGACTGAAAGAAAAGCAAGAGTATGATATATGAGTTCTAGTCTCATCCCTGCTCTCCTCTAACCTAGTGTCATTAATCATGGCCATTAGTATTTTTCAGACCTGCCTTCTCCCGCTGAGTGCTTTAGAGAAGCCATTGTCCAACCCATACACCCCCTCACCAGCTACAAGAGTCTCTGGATGAAAAAATAATACATGGCTTTTTTTTCCCTCTTTTCTTTCTGCCACATCTCACCTCTTGTCTGCTTAGTGACACATTTTCCTCTCTCTCCAGGGGAAAAAGCTGGGTTTGCGGTTTGTTTCTCTGTGTAAGCACTTATTCTGTGGCACGTTAACAGGCTGGGCAGCTGTAATATACATTCACGCTGCTGAACAACAGAAACAAGAACCTCCTGCTCCATGCTTGTTACACTTACTGAAAGGCAGGTAAAAATATTTTTCAGCCGTGTATCGATGTAATTGGTTTCTTCAGAAAGATTCAGTCATCAACCCCAAAGAATGAAAATATTATAAAGCATTATTATATCAGTCTTTGATTTAGAAACAGTGCACTTTGCAAGGTATGCTAAGGATCTTTACAATACAGGGTTTTGTTTGTTTATTAATGCATTGCACACACCAGTAGAGTTTTTCTAAATAATTGATTGGAAAACAGAAGTAAAATATTGTAGGTTGCTATGCGCATACTAAGGCAAATGAAGGTATGCTACAAGTGAACAGACTATTCCGTGCAGAACACTCAAACTGTGATGCCTGAACACAATAAAGAAACATTATTTTCATTTAAAATGCCGACATATTTACCAGCACTATATAAAATGATAAAAGGGTGCAAGTTACAATCAACATATTTTAAAAGAGATATATGGCCAAACCTTTTCTGGGGGTTCAGTCCTCTTTTGGGTCACAGGAGTACATTTACTAAGGTACTCTTATGACCTAAACTCACCTTATAACCGGCTTCTCCTCACTATTTGCTGACAGTGCAGAACCGCACTGCAGCTGGAAAAGATCCCGACAATATTGTTGGCATCCACCGCGTTACCTGATTGACAGCTGGCTCTGCCTCTCTAGAGCCAGATCCAGCTGTGCCCGCCCCTTCCTCTGTCTGTCCCTCCAATAACCACTGGGGATCACTGTGGGGAGTGGTGACTGTCATTCACTGCTCTCTGCATGGAGGAGACTGTGAGCTGAGCGATCAGCGGTTTGTGATCACTCCATTCTCGATCTATAGAGCTAGCTCTAGGTGTTGGGAAGAACACATTTTACTCTCCCAATACTTTTCCTTTAACCGATTCCCGGCTGAGTGTTGACCTATGTCTAATTTTGCGTTTGGTATTTTTTTGCAATTTTGTGTGCGCACGCAATTTTGAATGACATGTTTGGTGTCTATTTACACAATGTGACCCCGTCTTTTATATTTTACCAAAAATTTGGGTAAGAATAAATATTTTTTAACATAACGTAGGGAAAACCTTTTTTTCTCAACATTTCCGGTACTTTTTTATTATGTAGTAAAAAATAAAAAACCCCAGTGGCGATTAAATACCACCAAAAGAAAGCTCTATGTGTCCCCAAAAAAGTTATAAAATTAATTTCAGTACAGCGTTGCATGACCTGGACAGGAAGAGGGTGTAAACACCCCGGTCATCAAGTGGTTAAAGTGTATGTAAATCCAATGAACTTTTCTTATTAACACCCTTTTGTTCTGCTAATTATACCATTGAAAGTGCTTTGTTATATCTGTTGGATAAGTGCAAAAAAAAACAACCTGTTCATTTTGCAAGAAATTTTGTGAACTGATAACTTCCTGTGCTGTTTGCCTGATCACAAGGATGGGTTATGGAGATGAAGAGTGTGGAAGGAGAGGATTAAAGCTCTGTGTTCTTTGTAATGCATCGGAAATGTCGGCAGGGTTGACACCATTGCTTTTGAATTCAAAATCAAAAATACCTTGTGTGGTCATGTCGAAGAGGAAAGTATGAGATTTTTGGCACATCAACCCTTTGTTATTATTATACAGGATTTATATAGCGCCAACAGTTTGCACAGCGCTTTACAATATAAGGAAGACTTTACAACCACAATACAATTCAAGACAAGATGGTAAGGAGGGCCCTGCCCATGAGGGCTTACAATCTAAAAGGGAAGTGTAAGTGAGACATGAGGAGGTTATTTTTCTGTACTTGCCATGTGTTTAAGGGGATGCCTTGACATATGCTTTAATTAGAGAACATTTTCATAGAGACATGTTATAAAAGATTTTCAACAAAGCAATACCTGTTAAAAAGAGACTCAATACTTACCTCTCCTGATGGCTGCTCCTCTCATCACTGCTCTGTTATAGAGAAATGGATTACCCAATGTTCTTTGGGAAATCAACACTTCTAGGAGTCTCGATCTATGTGGTCCCCTGCAGGTCTCGCTCATTCCTTCGTCTCACCTCCACATCACTACAGGTTGTCACCTTATACATTGTCTCTCTATACCTTGAACATAGACCTATATGACAGGATCACCAGGTATTTTTTTTTAAATATTGTAGTTTTAAAAAGATTGAAAAATACTTTTTAAATGAAAGCTTTAACACCAGCACCACCAGTGCAATTTTTGAGCTTTTTAGACAGTAGACGTTGTCCAGTGAAGCAATGAATGACCTGTGCTGACTATATTATCCCTGTCATGTCCTTTATTTTTATTAACCCAGATTTTTGTTTGCTCATAGGTTTTCAGCTGCAGTTTTTGTCCCCCACCCCAATTGATTCACCTTGCTTCAGTAATGAGAATAAACAGCCATCTAGGAACGCTGACCGCTGAAACTAATAAAGATGTATGTTTCAGGCTGAACTGTTAGGATGCTGTGGGAATCGGTCTTCCTGTAGTGTATACCTATACTCTCTTATCCCTCCTTTTCTAACATTACTGTTTGCTTAACCAAATCAGTGCCAGTCTGGTAAATAAACAGCCCTCTCATGTTACCAATAGATAAGGGCAACGTGTTACCATTAATTTTCTGACTATGTTAAAACTATTTTTAAACATTTTGGGTAGAGGGTTTGGGGTAATGTAAGTGTGTAATGATTACTAAACTCTGTGCCTCTCGTCATTTTCTGAAGTATGTAATATTCAATGCCATCTAGTTACTCTTCCAGGTCTGTCATAGCCTGTTCTTTCTATATTTTATTATCCTGAAAATCACTCAGTATAGCCTATGGGAAATCATTCACAAAGAGAACAGGTTAAAAGTGGGGAAAAAAAGTGGAAATGCTTTGCACATGTGTGGCTTGTATGACATGTGCAATGAGGGACTTTAGTAGTGGGAACACAGAGGTAGATCTTGCTTTCACACCTGCCAGAGGTCTTCTTGTGCTTCAAATGTTTGCATGGTTTCCAACTTGAAGGAAAACGGTGTAAGAGAATTATATAGACCACCACTACAAATCTTTACTTTTGCAAAAGTTTATTGACTGGTGTTCTTCTAATCATAATTCAGATTAAACATTCTGGCTTTGCACTCGCTTTACATGCTATATGAAGTAGGTAATATATACCTATGTAGAAGGTGAGCAATGGCAGCCTCCATATTTTTCTCTTTTCTTTAACATTTTCCTATTTTGAAAGATTTCAGATGGCCTTTAAATAATATTTAAAAACACCTAATGTAGCATTCCTGTTGCTAAAATTAATAGAAACCTGAATTCCTTAGTGTATCCTTTAACTTTTCCTAGAGGTGCTTGAAGTACAGTAGATGAAATGTAAACTTCAAGATAACAAAGCTTTTGAAAGTGTAATAACATACTAGCAATTTATATACTATCTGAAAAAACAGTTAGTAATGTGCGATTGCTGAATTAGCTGATTCACACCCTAATTTTAAGCCAATCTATTTCATTTACTGTTTTATGTATTTGCTGGTATGCAGATACTTAAAGTCTAGAAGTGGCCACCCAGACTCCAGCATGATGTTCATAGTACACTTTTCTACCATAACATTTTGGCTTTCTTGTGATACGGAAGAGGGATCTCAGTCAGTATGTTAATCCATTAATAAACTGGCTTAAGCATTTCAAATCATGCATAGTTACATACTCAAGTTGAAAAAAGACAGAACCCCATTAAGTTCAACCTATAGAGAAAAAAAATCTCCATAACAGAACCCTTTGCCTACCGTTACCCACAGTTGTTACAGAGGAAGGAAAAAAACCCCTATTAGAAAACATGGTTCAATTTGGTCCAACAAGGGAATAACAACATTTCTTCCTGATCCCATAAGGCAATCCTATATTCCCCGGATCAACAATCTCTGGTGCTTTTTTACTTGTTAAATGTTTATATCTAGTAATATTCTGTCCAGAAAACAACTAACTAATCTAGCTAGAACTAGTTCCTGAGGAAGTCAATTCCACATTTTTACAGCTCTTACTGTGAAGAAGCCTTTTCATATGCAAAGGTTATATCTCTTTTCCTCCACAAACACAAAGATGCCTGATAAATATTTTGGAAATCCTTTCAAGAGATAACCAAACGACTGGAAAAGTTACAAGACTAAGAGCAATTCAAAGACATTTTTCATTTTTTGGCCATATCTGCACCTCAGTTAGTCAGGTTGAAAAAGGACACACGTCCATTGAGTAAAACCAATAGAGAATATTAAAAAAAACTATTTTAAACCTGCATCTATAGAACCCTAAACCAACAGTTGATCCAGAGAAAGGTGAATCCAGTTTGGTCCAACTCTGAACATTTTTTTCTTCTTAGACAAAGTACGAAGTTGGCTAGTAATCGGTCCTTTTGAAAGTGTATTCCACACTTTTACAGCTATGGCTGTAAAGAAGGCTTTTTGTACACAGAGGTTAAACCTCTTTAGCTCCAGAGGCAAAGCGTTTTCCCCTTGTCATTTTGAGTGACCTAAAAGTGAACATATTTGAACCGAGTTTACTGTTTAAAACATTTATGTTCTTAAACAAGGTTATCATATCCCCTCTGTAAACAGTTCATAATCTTTGTTTACTGCTGAGGTCCTCAACACCTCTTTAGCTTCCTTTCCCTGCACTCAAGTTCCACTACATCCTTGTAATGAACCGGTGCCCAAAATAAAACTGCAGTGTCTAACAATATACCCCTGGGACCTAAATAACCAAGAGATACCTCATGCTAAAAGTGGCCTATTAAGCAATATTATCATTTCTTGTGTTATTCCTTGTGTCATCAGTGTTGAGAATGTTCAGGTGGTTTTAATGCCTGGAATGTTTTAATTCCACAATTGGAATAATATTTAATGATATCATATGATCTATCATATGATATCATGATACAAGCGAACCCTTGGGAGTTCCCAGTGTGGCATTATATCCTGTGTTAGATGTAATGTCGAATATGGGATTGTAGGAAGTGTTATCACATGAAAATGTGGGCAGGAATGAGGATGGGAAGGACTCTATGGCCTAGTTCTATACCACACCAAGATTAAAAGTTAATTAAAAATAATTTCATCTTTTCAATGCATACAGTAAAATATTTGTGTTTTATTTATTTTACTGCAATATATCCTTGTAAAACCCACCTGGAAATACGGTTGTATTAATGGTGGGATAGATATGAAATATTAACATGTCAGTAGTGCCCTTAGCACTATCAATAATAATAACATGCTTCTTCCTTTCATTTAATTTTTTTTGCATGCACTATTGTTCATATTTGCTCACGTTTGCAAAAGCACGTGAAAGAAGAGTGGTAAAATATAGAAATGATCCCATTATATACATAGGACTGTTTCACTTAATGGTGAGTTTTTGTGAATCAAACCTCTAGTCTAGTCCCTTATTGCTTTATAGGACTAGGTTATTTTACATGGTATGGTTAACTAGAGGCCGAAAGTGACATAGACATCTTGAATTAAAACCCACTTTTAGATACATTATCATTGACAGGCTCTATATATCTTCTGAGATAACAGGTGCCTTTTAATAACCTCCCTTAATCGTTCATGGCATTTTTAACAGCGCATACAGCTTGGTTTAACAATATTGCAACATAGCAGTTTGGTCATAACTTTAAAGTAGATTCCATCAAATGATAACCTAGTTGAAATGTAAATCACTAAACTTCCTAAATAATACAAGGAAAATAAAAAAAAATACCCACTGCCATCTCCACTCTCACATTGTCCCTTACTCCCAAGTCTCCCTGTTTGTGCTGAACTTGCAGATTTGCAAATTTGTCAGCAAGAAAGAGCTTTAGCTCATCTTTATAAAGCCAAAGTGGTTTCTTGTTAGCTGAGCAGCAAGCTACAGCAGAAAGGGCCTGATTTTGACAACATAATTTACATCTTTGTGGGAAAGTATTGCTGGCAGCTGAACTAATTTGTGCAGGATTAGGTTTGCTTGTCTTTTCTGCTGCTTAACCGCGTTATCTTTCAGGGGCCCGTTTTCAAATATCACTTTTCAAGTGCGCCCTGGAGAGGTGGAATTGATCGGGAATAGAGAGAGCAAAATTGCTCCAATAACTTTACAGTGAAAACAATTACTAAATCATACAAATGTGAGTAATTCTGAAAAGCAGAAAAAGATGTCAGCGCTGACATGTCTCCAGTATTTGTTGAAATAATTAAAGACAGTAGCTAAACTGAACTAATATATGTAATATTTTCATCCGGTTTTTATGTTCATTCCTATTTTTATTATTTTTAAGGAAATAGAAATGTAATGCTTACTGTATGTGCAATTATCTTTCAAATTATTACACTGCAAATTTAATTTTGGAAATCGTTCTACAGTGGTCTAAATAGTGGTTCATTTTTAACCTATGTACCAAGCATACATCACAGTATACAGCAACGTAGGCACTGTAAACAATGGATTCCCTGTCCTAATGAGCAAGTGGCATGCACAGCCAATGTTCAGAACAATATTCCAGTAATGCCAGCACAGGTGCTCTTCCTGATACAAACCACTTTATTACTTTAAATGCAGTAAAACATGTTGACATGTTTCAAGCCTCCAGGTCCTTCATTGTTGGTAACAGTAGACAGCACATTGTGTTAAAGCGTATGTAAAGTTTTTTTCTTAGTTCTAGTGGGCAAAGGTTAGATTTTACTGTTATCAGATAGAGATTTACTGAGATTTACTTTTAGCTCCTGTCCAGCTGATGAATTTTACCAGACAGGAAGTGAGAATTATCCAACAGCAACACAGACAGATATAAAACTGCTTTTCTTTAGAAAATAGGGGAAGGCTACAATACCTGTCAGATATGAATTTCTGTCTGTCCTTGTTGCTAATTTGACAACACTTCCTGTCTGGGGAATTTGTTGTTAGAAGGACAGAAAGTGATGGAAAATCTCTCTAATAGAGCCCCAGATCGTAGTAAAAAAATGTAAAAGCTTTTAAACTAGAAAGTGGGGGGGAGGGTATAAAAATAAAATTACTTAAACTAAACGTTGATAATTTAATCATAGATAAAAATAACACAGAAAGTAGTAAAAAAGGAGTTAATAATAGTGGGCTCACTCCAGTCAATATAGGAAATCCGTTGGATGACTGAAAGCAACCTCTAGTTATGCATTTTATTATGTGCTCAGTTTTAATTGCTAAGGTTTGTGACAGGTTTACCAGTAATAAGATGTAATACTGGTTATTCCAGCAGTGCTGAACAAGGTCCAGCAATCATGGATCCGGTGTTCATAATTCCATTCTTTGACAGAATGATGTAATTTTGAGGCAATCCCACCTCATGTTTAACTTTTAAAGTGATATTACTCTCAAAAAGTTTTTAAGCTTTTTAAAATGCTGATTAAATCACTTACAATGAATGCTGCTCCTTGATGTTTAAAAGTTTGAGTTTCCTGCAGAATCAGCTGGTCCCCCTGAGCACTGGCCCTTATATCCTGTTTTGGGGTGGCTCCTTTCTTTTGCATGGTCCTAGGGAGCCACCCTTGTGTGTGCCTAAAAAAATTAAATAAACAGAGGCAGGAAAACCACACCTCTTCCCCCTGCTCCCCTCTCCAACTACCTCTATTCTGCAGGCAAGTAAACAGACAACTGCAGGAGACTGTGCTTTCCCTTGTGATCTTGTGCTGGACAGGAAGTTCAGGGAAGTGAAGCTAAGATGCATTGGAGCCAGCTGTTTGGAAACATGATGACGGTAAATGGTTAGGCAAAAATGGTACGAAGTACTTTGCTGAGCAATGTTTGTTTGTTTGATCTGGATTCATTAAAGAAAAGATTTGAGAGTTTAATACCACTTAACTCTTGGTTTCAACTATAGAAACATAGTAATAGTTGGATAAGATTAATGAGCTCTCATAGGGGCTTGTAGAAAAGTTTTTTAACCTGTGACACTTGAAATGTTTTCTTTGAGGGTTCGCAGCACTACATGTTTACCAGCTCTGTTTGCACCTGCGGTCATCGTTTGAGCTCCAACTCAAGACTTGCTTTAGGAGCCTAAACAAACCCTCAGTTTTCATTTCAAGTGTCTCCAGAAATCTCAGAATTGCCTCCAAAGCTACTCTAGAACTTTTCCTAAGTAATAACTCTGTAGCTGATAAAGAAATGCAAAAGAAAACATTACTTTTTCTTGATACATTTACATTGATATAAATATAACAGTCTACATTTACGTTTCAGTAAAAGAATATGGCACTTAAAAGCTGTTTAATAAACATGAACTGCTTTATTTTATGCGAGGCAAACATACTTTTTGAATACAATTTGAGAAGTAAATTAACTGAACAAAGTACATGCTAAAAAATAACATTTGGTTAAAGAACCAAGAAATAGGCTTCTTGAATTATCTAACAAACAAAATATGGCAGCAACTCAAATAAATTTTTATAACTAGCAAGGGAAAGGTTCACATGGGTGGGGCAATCCTCTGAATATAAACGACAAAAGTACAAACATTCCTCTGCACTCGATCCAGCTAGTTCGCACACATTATGAACTTTCTAACATTTAGAATAAAAAAGGATTTTGTTACAGTTCTTTGCAAATATTTGTGACAATACACTGCTCTGCCAAGACACCTCTGGAAAGCATGTTCCCTAATTCTAAACTAAATGAGTACTATATGGGTGTGTAAACTAACTCTGTCACTTATGTAAAATGTCTCTAGGAAGCAAAGACCTATAAAGAGACAAAATGCTCACTTTTCCTGTTGCCTGCTGAATTCTGCTCCATTGCTAAGAGATGGTCCCCCCAAAGTCTGCTGGATACCCCAAAGATGTGGTGGTCAACAGCTGTAGAACCAGTGGAAGCTAGGGGAAAACAAGAGGTTGATATCCCTGGAAGTGTTGGTTTCCCTGCAGACTTCAGGGGACCATTTTTCTGCAACGGAGTGGATTTCAGTAGCATGGAAAGTGGTAAAGGCAAGTGTTCTATTTTTTCTTTACAGCTATGTGATTCTTTGATACTTTGTACATGTGTTACAGAGTTGCTTTAAAGAGGACTTTGGAAGATGTACCCAAAAAAGATAGAGGCCAAAGAACTAATCACCAGTATAGTGTTGTCTCCCTGCAACTGATCCTTCTCCATTATACAAAAGGTATATTATTTCAGGATACTGCTTCGGCACAATTAAAATTTCCAAATGTTTCCTACATCATAGTGAACCTTCAGTTATTAAGTCCACTTTAGGGAAGAACTTAAATTCACCATGACCATAGATTTGAAGTGAATCTTTGCTGTTTCGAGATTCGCGGTCCCAGCAAATTTATGTGCAGATTCACCCAGGAGAATTTTTTGAAATCATAATGCACTGCATGGCCTTTAAACTGTATTTTAATTCTCATTGGTAGTTCATGAGAACTACCAATTGTGTAGTTCTCATGAACTTATTGTGCACGGGGTTTCTTGTGATTTATTCTTGGGGTTCATTTAGACAGGAAGATAAGATAGAAAATAGTACCATAATGGAGCTGAGGTTGGCGTGCAGGTGACTTCAATGGACTGCATTGCTTCGACATTATAGGAAAGGCAGTAAAAGGAAATTGCAAGTAGATTGTCAATATAATTTCAGGATTTGACTTTACTTTGCTGTCAAAAACAGGACCAGTTCTGCTTTGTGACTTTTTTTTTTTTCTTCTTTATGATAATTAAAAAAGGATGACCTTATCAGAGAAAAGAACCAAAGCATTGCGGGACAATCATTTGGTCGCTCACTGAAAGCATTTGGATATTTTATTTGCAGCAAAAATTGCAAGCAAGTGAAAATAAATATTTTAATGTATGTATATGTACAATATGTGTGTTAGCACTTTCCACTGATGAATTCTCACTGCTGCCATTCTGTAGGCGATAATTAATTGCCTTCAGTTCAAGGGTGTAATAATACAATTAATTATGCTAGAAGTTCTTGTCAGGGAAGAATTCTTAACTGGACACCTTTTGCTGTAGCTGAGCTAATATAAGTCTAGTAGCAATTTACATAATGTCAACCTTGAAGTCTTTTAACCTCTTGACTCCTGAAGGTTATGTCCTAAGTATAAGCCCCACACTTGACAAATCATCCTATTTGTGCTGTGATGACATATACCATCCCTTGTTTTGTTGTGTTTTCTGAGGCATTATATATTATGTTTTATGCATTTTAGCTTGCGATGCCACAACGCACAAGTGTGAATGGGTCCTTAATATGGGGTTTCCATTGCTAAAACAGCATGAACTGTAACAGATTGACATCCTAGTTAGATAATTAATTGGACATTATTACAAAAGCAATTAGGAACTTCAAGTGAGGATTCTCGGATTGGCACCACTGGCTGTTATTCTACTTTCAACCTGTTACAATTGACAATAATTACAAATATCTCGAATATCTGTGATCCACAAAAATATTAAATTGTCTAGCTTGCTGGTCATTATTCTTTTCCCAGTTCAAAATCATTATTACTGTATGATGGCATGGACCCTTTTAAGTTGAATTGTGGCCTGGCTATGGTTATTCAGCTATTAACATATTCTTATCAACCAGTAAATAAGCTTTAAAACAAGCCCTCACTGGCCTCTGTAGCTGCAGATACTCTGGAGCAATTCATCCTCAAAGGTCACAAAAGATTCAGTGAAGTCATTCTATTCAGGACTGTTAGGATCCAGAGCGCCTCCAGGTGGCGCTGGAGCTACTAAGCCCTGCAGTTCCTGTGCTCACCTGCAGGTGTCTCCAGGCAGCCAGGAACTGTTAGGTACCAGACAACCACTGGGTGGTGCTGGAACCTGCAGCTCCAATGCTCATCTGCAGGTGTCTCCCAGCTACCGGTACTTAGCCATCACCTGGTGCTTCCTGGGAGGGTATTTAAACCCTCCCTGCAGTCAGGATGATGGCTCAGTATACTGTTATCATTTCCGGTATGTTCCTGAGTCCTGTTACCTGCTTATGTTCCTGAGTCCTGTTACCTGCTTATGTTCCTGAGTCCTGTTACCTGCTTATGTTCCAGAGTCCTATTGCCCTGCTCCCCAGGGTTTCATGCCCTGTTATACCCTGTGAGAGTATTCTGCTGTTTGCTCCTAGTTTTGGTTGCTGTTACTTATTTGTAGTTTGTTATTTTTTGCTCCGTATAAATAAACTATATATAAGGGGACACCTGTGCCGGCATCCGTGAAAAGGACTTTGCATTTTGCTCTCTCCCTTCCTATTTGGCTGTTCTCTATTTACATTATACATTAGAAGCCTGGTAGGCAGCCAAGTCGCTGCTTGAAGGGTGAAAAAAAAAGATCTAGTGAAGAAACACTTAAGTAAAAGCATTTTTCCTCAGAGGTTTGAGGATTAATTACTCCATAGTGACTTCACTTACAGAGGTCAGTGATGGCTTGATTTAAAGCATTTTTCCTGCTTGTTAAGAAAATGTAATAGCTGGATTTCCATAGCTTGGTGACAGTTCTACTTTAAGTAAGATCGTAAAACGCCCAGGTGTGAACCAGGCCTTAGGCTTTTAAGTTCATTCCAGGTTCTTCTAGTGTTTATAGTGTACATACTCATATTTCACAGTTGTCGCTACAAGGTATTCCTTAAACGCTCAGCATGTGAAAACCAATCATTGCCTATGGGTATGGTTCCCACCTGGGCGTATTTCAGCGCGTAGGAACGCGCTGAAAAACGCCCTACGCCCAAAGAAGTACAGGAGCTTCTTTGGGGCGTATTTTCCGAGCGTATCCATTAGGATAAAGCCAGATAGCCCTCGTAAACGCGCGTTTGTCGCGCGTTTCTTTTACCGCAAATCGCAATAAAACGCGCGGCAAACGCGTATATTCCGTACGCCCACTTTGAACCCAGCCTCAGGCACCATTTACTACGTCCTCTTAAAAAGCACCCAGGTTTTGACCATATCTATTTGACATGCAATGTTTTCTCTAGCACACTGTTTAAGCCAAAGCAGTTGCATAGGATAGGAGACACTGGGGTTCATTTACTAAAGTCAAATAGACTTTTCACTTTGGAAGGGAATTTTCTTATAGACTGCATCCACACAGGAGTGCTTGTCTGCGCATATTGGGCCGTACGAATACGTGTGGAACCGCTCTAAACATTAAAAAAATTCACTTTAATGTGTATTGTTCTGACTTTTGTGGTGGCCACGCGGTACAAAACCGCACGTCCCGCAAAATAGTACAAGCACAATTTCATGGCGGATTCTGCACATTCACGGCTATAGTAAAAGCCGCAAACAAGCGGAATCCATGTAGTTGTAAAGATTTTAGCGTTTGCATGCCGTGCGGACTTCTTCACGGAAAACCGCATGGAAAACGCTAAATGTAAATGGAGGCTTAGCTTAGTGAAGCTTTGCTGACTTCTATCGTCCAATCATGTGCAAGCAAAAATACAATTTTTTTATCTTGCACTTGATTGGGTATTCATTGCAAAGTGAATTTTCACCACATTTATTAAGCTAATGGAAAACTCTAAACAAAGTGAACAGTCTAATTGCATTTAGTAAATGAATCCTACTGAGTTGCAAATACAAATTAAAGATTCCACAGGCCAGTAGTACAATTTAAAAACAACTTTTTTTTCAGAAAATTTTCTTTAATGTGAACTTGTGTTTTTCCAATACATGGCAAAGCAACACTTTCACTTTAGCGCTGACCCCATAGCTACTTATAATCTAATTGGTCCCCACCACTCCCATTTGCCTGTGGGAGTGAGGAGAAAAAGCCCTGCCAAAGCAAATATTGCTGATGTAACAGTTCGGGTGCCCGAGCAGCCACTCACTATGTGAAAGGAATGGGAGTAAGTCACTTGCCTCATACCCTAAAGTTTTATGTATGTCACTTTGCTTGCTGCATGTGTGCATGCAGTGACATGGAACTGAAGGGAAGTTAAGTTTGAGCAGCGGCAGGGATTAGCATTTAAGGGAACCTATTGTTTTACCCTGCATTGGCAAAACACAGGTCCTCTTTAAGTCAACAATTTTTAACATTTATTTTTAACTGTGACACAGAACCTGACTTAAGCAGATTATTAGGTAACGCTGGTACATAAAAAAATCAGAGCACTGCAGTTTTCAGATATCACTTCCATTCCTTGAAACACACCTAAGAAGGGTTCCATTTTGTATAAGAAGATGTGAAAGGCTGATCACTAAGAACTTGTTCACACTATGTCCGTTGAGATGCATTTTTCTGTACAACACCGCATGTGTGTGGTATGAACAAGCCACATAGAAAACTATTGTGAACGAGCCCTAAAGAAGAATTGAAATGTTTGAATATACTCCTAGGCCTTTTATGCTGTAGCTAAACCAAATTGTCTTTAGTGCCCTCACAGCAGTGTTCAGAAGCTATACCAACTTGAACATATGGAAAACATTTTTTTTAACTTGTCTTGTTTAGGACTTTGCAATAATCCATTTCTACAAAGGAGGTAAACAATATTATTTTTTAAACAATGTGCTGAAGTTTCCACTAGAGAACTCTTGTGGCGGATGAATGTGAATTTACATTTTGTCTCTTTCTTTTCTTTGCTCGCACCACTGTACAGTAGCAGGAAGGTAAGCCTACTGAATAAAGTGTGAAGTGAATTTTAAACTACATTTACACCCTGCTGCTGGGTCTCTAAATGTTTGATTTGCATAACTAGTTAAAATGATATGGGAGCAGCATATTGATTCTATTCCATCTCGCAAAACTGTTAATTAATAATGATAATAAATGTGTCAGCACTTTATTATCTACTTTGAATTGGCGATGATAAGCATATTAAAGCCACTATAGTAATAAAACTGCCCTGGCTATTGTTAGGAAAGCTGTGATAGTTTGAATAACCTAGCAATAAATATTTGTGTAATTTGCCAGAGATCAAATTAAAGAATTAATTATGTTTTCTCATGAAGTACAGAATTTGATTAAGCACTTAAAATAATTTCACTTACAGCTCAGTGGACTGCTCTGGAAAATGATGTCCCTATTGTTCTTTAAAACCTTGTACATCCGCGTTTTTTGCGGCACATGTACATAAACGTGTCCCATGTATATTATTTTCATGCCAGTGCTAGATAAGTGGAATGTAGTTTATGTTGATTTGTTAAGATGTTGCATTATCTTGCAGGATTGTAGCTGTTATAAATATGTAATAGCCAATGATCTATTTTCCATTAAGAGTTTTTTCCCCAGTAGTCTAACTGGAAATCTAAACTGCACACAGACTCTGCTGTTAAGTGAAACATTTAGGTGCCATAAATGGACGTGCATTAACCACTTGCCGCATTGGCGGGTTGCCGTCTCCAGACGGCATTTTTTTCTGCTCGCGCGTGCCCCCTAGCACAAAAGAAGGACTCAGTTAAGAACAATTTGTGTAAATGTAAATACACTAACATTTTTAGAAAAAATGACAACACTTTTTGTGAGGATAAAATATTTTCTGTGACCCCTCTACACATAGGCCAGTCTGTGGCTGGCCCATGTGTAGATGTTTCTTTAGTTTCTGGCCTAATTTTTTTTTTCTTTTGTATCACAGCTGGTAATCAAACAGGTCCATTAGATACAAATCATTCTGTTTACCTGTGGTTTTAGTCTTCATGATCGCAATGAAGTGGTGGTTGCAGATACTATCCCATCAGGGTGTCAGGTCCTAGGGCACCATTTAAAATGGAGAGTGATCCTCCATGTACGGTGTCTTGTCGCGTCTGGACGCCTCCTCTCACCCGCCCTATATGGCGCTCTGGGAAAGGGAGCTGGGCAGCCCTCTTACTGAGAAACGCAGAACGCGTGTTCTGGCCTTCTCAAGAGGTGTGAGCAGATCCTCAGGCATCCAGGAGCTCCACTATAAGCTGTTATGTCGGTGGTATTACACTCCTCAGAAAATGCACCGGATAGATAGTTCGGAGACCCCGCTTTGTTGGAGGGGCTGTGGACAGGTGGCCACGCACACTCGTATATGGTGGCAATGCCCGAAAATAACGCCCTTCTGGCAGCAGGTAGCGGAGGAGATATTCCATATTCAGGGAACGGAGGTGCATCTTGACCCTTGGGAAATGTTGTTTCATGGAGCTGAGGGATCAATGGGCCGCTATGCTCGCTCCATCACACCATATTTACTCAATGCAGCTAAAGCCTTAATTCCAGCCAAATGGAAGAGTGAGGCGGCGCCTACCCTGCTAGAGTGGCTGGACAGGGTGGAACAGATTTACAGCATGGAGGAACTCACTCTTACTGAACCAGATCAAATAGAGCGCCTATCGAAAACATGGGCGTGTTGGTTGGCGTATAAGACGACCCCAGCATACCTCACCAAACGGGGGGGTTTAAGTTCCGATGAATCTGTGGCTAACAGGTGTTTAATTACTTAAAAGAACTCTGTGTCACTTGGGAAACAGCACAACAAATGTATAACTCATGACAGACCATAAGTAGTATGTGTTATGTGAAGACATGATCCTACATCTACCTCCTCCCATACCCCACTTACCTTCCCACCCTGTCAATCTCCCTCCCCCCATACCTTCTCCTGCCTCCCCCTACCTTCCCACAATCAAGCCTTTTCAGCTCAAAGCTTATCGAACTAATGCGAGATTTTAGGATAGGGTTCATGTGTTGAGCAATATGTATTGACATATGTCTTAAGACTACTCTATGGCTGATTGTATCCCTTTGTATGTGTGTATATGTATTTGTACTCTTTGTAAATTGTACTTTTATATGCAAACTCCTTTCAATAAAAACTTATTATACAAAAAAAAAAAATGGAGAGTGACTATCGCTATCAGCTTCCTGCTATACTCTGCAATGATAATCCATATTGCAGCCTACATTTTATGGCCCATTTATAAAATGCAGGCCGCAGTGTAGAGCCTATGGAGTGTTACCAAGTTTGCTCTGCCTAATGCAAAAGTTAATACTCCATAATTGGAGGAGAAGATGATCACTTTTACAAGTCACATGACCAGGCTTCGCTCTTGGCATTTATTTAATTTACAAATTCCTAGCAAGTTGCAGGCTTTGGAGTCCTGAAGCTAGAGGAGCGGTAAGCACATTTGTAAAGCACATCACTGTACTTTTTTTTGTGTGTGTTTTATTTTTTAAAGCAGTTTTTTGAGTTAGGGCAAGGCCATACCACTGCTTTTTAAACTATCCCCTAAGAGTGCCTATCCATATTACAGAAAGAAGTCGGACATGTTAAACTTTTGTAAATCATATTTAGAGATCATTATTTTAAAACAAAATCCTTCTGTTTGGTTAGATTAAAAAAACGAGTTCCTAAATTACATAATAATCACATAATTTCTCTGAATGTGAATTTCTCACTACAGAAACATGGCTTCATGCTGGTAATAAATGTATGCAATATAATGTACATAGATCAGGGAGGAAGGTTTTATGCACATGGCAACTTTACACCCAAGGCAACTTGTGAATAGGTGTTTTACGCACAAGACAAGGTTACTGTCTCTGATTACAGAGAGAGAATAAGCAAGACTGACTGGGGGGGACATACCCCATTATTACACAGGGAGCTGTATTACATGCCTTGATTATTTGTAATCATGTTGTCCCTTGGGCAGGGGAGCATCTAAATAATGTTTTTTTGGTGGGGGACTTTGACAGTTTTTTTTTAAATCTAATCATTTGTCCACCTCTTTTAGCATGAGATTTGTTAATAACCATCTCCACATAATGGGCATAATGGGTTGAGCTCAGGTGGAGCAAAACACAACAAGTTGTTAGTATCCTCAGTGGGCTGCAAGCAACCAAGCATGCCACAGGAGAGAAGTGCACATGTATGTTACCTGGCACCTGCAATACAGATGTGTTCAGGTATAATGACATATTCTGTTTCCTTCATAAACTGTCAATAAATTAAGTTAATTAGTGCTTATTTCCATGCCATTACAACATATGACTCCTATTCTGCTGCTTGCTTGTTTTCTGTAGCTTAAAGAATACCTTCCTTTTTTTTGGTGTCATGTAGTGCCTTTCTTTATTCTTCAGATGTTTTTGTATATTTTTTCTATACTCCAAAAAGAAATATACTTGTTTGAAGGTGGGTATACTTTTTATTATAAAGCCACATACTCAGTGCAGTAAAATATTGGAGCATAAATTGTACTGCTGAATGCAAGTTATACTGTTGAGTATGAGTTGTTTAATTTCAGTGCATACATTTGTGATTATTGACATACTGATGCTTTAATTGACACATTCATAGGTTGTAGAATGACTGCATTACACATTTGAACTAAAGAACTAGACCATCAACATCAAGGATAAATCTACAAATCTGTTTTCCATAAGTGTCAATTTACATGCATATTAATTTGAAGAGGTGTTCCACTGTCATCCTTAAAATGGAAAATCCATTCTCACCTTTCTCCATCCATCCATTCTCCATTCATTCTCACTTTTTTCTATTTCTAACAGTATCATGCTATTTTGCTTTAAATACTCTGTTTTCACATAAGTTATTTGACTTGCCTGTGCAGGTAAATTTGGTAAGTTGAGTTACAAAAATTAAGTTTGATATTGGAGAAAAAGCTTCTCAGTTGCTGAAGATGACTGTATACTACCAGAAATTTTGTAGCCATCTCGGTGTATTTCCTTGATAAAAGTTGACCTAAATTCAAAAGGTGATGATTTGCTATGTTCTATGAAACACCTGGGGGATGTGCGAAAAATAATAGCTCACTTCCAAGTATGTTAGGGTGCCCAGGCACTCCTGAGCCTACAGCATCATAGGTGTATATCTGCAGTGTAAAAGGCATTGAGGCCTTTGACTGCTAGTCTCACAAGATGTGGAGAGAGATTTGATGATATCACTACTGTGCTGCTTGCTGCAAATTATTCTGTATCTGAAGATCTGCAGTATAAGGATCTCCTTTATTAATTTTCTGGGTCTGTTCTTTCTTCTCTTATCCTGCTTCTTGGATATCCCCCCCACCAGTCATTAGTTCACCATTAATCAGATGGGCAGCTCTTGACATAAATAAGTAAAGCCCTACCTCTACCAAAATGACAGCCCCCACACAATGACAACGCAGAACAAATATTGGTGACTCGTCCTTTGGCCTCAAAGAAAATGCCTCACAATAAAAAAAAAAAAAAAAATCATCTTGCAGCATAACTTTAGTTATAAAGTACAGTTTCTTTTGACCATTGCCTAAACTTCTCAGGCTGGTTTTGAAGCTTGCAAACTGCTTTAACTGGTGAATGATAAAATTATTTAGGGGAGATGTTGTGATGACTTGACTCCCACAATGAGAACGTGGTATAGATGGGCCTAGTCATTTTAGTTGCAGTACGTTTATTGTATATATTTCATATAAGTATGGCTTTCAACAAAAAAGAACTTCTCTTCCCTAGTGTATTTTATGTGATATACTGTAAATGGTTTAAGTGCATTCTGTTGACTATATTTTGTGATGTATAAAACAGTATATGACATCATATAGAGTACACCCTGTCCTCCATTTACGGTAAGGTAATCATGGGCAGCAGGGTAAGAGATTGCACCAAAGCACATTAACAATTGGTGGTTCCTTTATTCTGTCTGTTTTTGCATTACTTGACTACCTTTGCGCACTTGCTGGTAAATGCAGATGTAGAACTAAATGGGGTAAGGATGCAGATCCTGCTGAAAGGAGTTAAAAGATTCCCTGTTGTTCAAAAAGCATAGAGCTATCTAATCTATCCCTTCAGATTCTTCTTTGCTAACTCTAATTGTAAATTTGCATACATAGCTGGGTACACACAGAAATATTTTTTTATTTAGTATGGCAGGTTGAATGAAAAAAATATGACAGATTCCTTCATCCACGCTACAGTGTGAATGAGCGAATCTCCCGCTTTGTACATTGTATTCTGAAAGTGGTGCTGGCCGCTGTGAGCATACCCGAACAGTGCTTGCAGCTGAAGGGGTAAGGATGCAGATCCTGCTGAAAGGATTGATAAGATTCTCTATTGTTCACGAAGCACAGGGCTGTCTCAGATTCTTTAGATTCTTTACTGCGGACTCCGTTTGATACATGTGTACCTAGTACCTAGCTTTATGCAGATTAGTTTCTCTTCTAGTTGTGCATTCTGAACATTTGTTCAAGCATCTAATAGTAAGTCAAAGTACCGGTCAATTTCAACTGTTTTGATGGAAAAACTTGTAGCGATGGAAGGAGCAGGATGAAAAATGTTTTTTCAAACAAAATTCTTGCAGTGAAAGTGTTTTTTGTTTAGGAAACTCCATTCATTCCAAAATTGAATTCTAAAATCCAATGAGATTTTTTTTTATATGAGAATCTACCAGTGTATGGCCAGCTTTAGTGAGGTTGTCTTATATAGTCCCTCAATGCCAGCTGTGAGTTCACTGCCCATGGGCAACACATCCCCCCATTCATTCTTATGGGTGTACACCAGGGAATGGCTGTGTCCACCATGAGTCTCTCACTGATTTGTCAGATGGAGCCCTCTGATAATGGATAAGTCACCACTCTAACTTATTCCCGTGTGTGTAAATTTGACCTTCAGTTACTGAGCAGATAAGAAGATGTATGCCCACTTTTGTTGTGCCTTTCACATTTTTACTTTCTTGCTATTTTGTTTATTGTATTTCATATACAGATTTCTAAATGCTCCCTCTGGTGGACATATGTATACCAGGGACTGTGTTTATTAACTCAAGAACAACAATTTTAAATATCGTAGCTTACTATTCATGAGATGCTGTTGCTGGTTTTCATTTCCCCCCCTTTAATTCCATGCCTGGTGTCATACCCTAAACACTCCTTTCCTGCACAAACTGCCCAGTGCCATGCTCTCTGCATTCCTCTCCTGCACGTATTACCTGCTGTTATACCATTTGCATTCCTTTTTTTGGATATGTTACTCATTGTGATTCCCTCTGCACTCCTCTCCTATCTGATGTCATACTCTGCACACTTCTCTCCTGCTCAAAATTCCTGATATCATTCCCTCTGCCATCCTCTCCTGCACATACTGCTCATTGTCATACCCTCCGCCATTGATTCCTGCACATGCTGCCCGGTGTCATTCCCTTTGCCATTCTCTCTTACACATACTGCTCATTATCATACCCTCTGCATTCTTCTCCTGCAAATACAGCATGCTCTCATTCCCTCTGCACTCCCTATTGCAAAGCTTACCCGCTAAAAGAGTTCTTCAACACTGTAATTTCCTTAGCCTTGCCTATTGCAGTATAGGCACACTTTTAGTTTTTATTATAATCTTGCGCTGTTTCCCTGGTAATCTGGCCCATTTCTACCATGTTACAACCAACTTAATCTCTGCAGTCTATTGATGCACTCTCAGCAGCATTAACAACTGCTCCTGCCACTCCGACCTCTCAACACTTAGCACATACACTATGTTTGTAAGCTCATTCAGCAAAGGAGAGTTTCTCCCTGCTTAGAGGTATAATAGGTGGGCGGGTGCCCCTCTACCTCTTCACTGAGCTTTGGTGGATTTCCTTTTCTAGCCACAGTTGCAGTTGTGCCATGTTCCTTCTATTTTGTAATAATGAATGTGATGGTGCTACAGGGAAAGTTTCAAAGTTTGGGATATTTTTTGTAACTCAACCCTAATTAGTACTTTTTCTCTACATAATCCATGATTTAGCTTCTTGATCATCATGCAGCTGAATGGAAAATGATATGAACTTTGGGGCCTTCCAGAAATGGGTGCATATATTTTGAAATAATTGCATTAGAGCTTTTTTGGGGTTATTCACAGTATAAATACTTACGCAATCAAGACTTTTCACTTTTTGTATTTGTGCAAACTATTCAAATTTGTGTCCCACTTTGAGATTATGAATATGTTCAGTCAAGTGTAAAGAATCTTTGATTCATCAATTTACAATTCTCTTAAATATTAAATTGTAGATTTGTCTGATCTGCAGAGAATCACTTGATTTTGGAAAGCAGGTCATCATAATTCATGAATCCTATGATTCTATCTAGACTGAAAGAATGCTGCATTCATATGTTGAGAAGAATTGAAACATAATTTTTACTGTTTATGAACGATTTTTGTGTAGATCAGTGGCATAAAATCCCATTGAAAACTGTAACTTTTTATAAAATCAGTCATTGGCAGTATCTTTGCTCGTATTGTAAAAGACCTGGGCAATGGTGGACGTGGCCAAATTATGCTAACAGTGGGAAAGGCTTAAAAGGGGTATGGTTAAATAAAACTTGAGCCTACTCTGCGCTGAGTAAAGAGTAAGTGATGCACAAAGTGCAGGGGTCAGGAGTGTATAATGCACAGAGTACAAGGCTCAAAAGTAAGTAATGCACAGTTTGCAGAGCTCACAAGTAAGTAACACACAGAATGCAGAGGTAAAGAGTAAGAAACACATAGTGCAAGGAGTCAGAAGTAAGTTGAATGGGTCGCAGTGCAAATCTGCTCCAGATTTTGTCTGCTCCATTTTCGATAAATTTCCCTCAGAGTGCAGGCCTTAGGAGTAGGTAACTCAAAAAGTGCAAAGGTCAGGAGCAAGTAACACACAAGTTGACTCCAAAGCAAAAAGTCAACAGCCAATAGCCGACAGTGACCATTCACATTCTCCTAATTCAATATGTGGCGTATGCAACTGCTGTCCCAACCGTTGACCTGTCATACCAGAGAACTAGGTAGTGTGCTCTGATACTCCTCCCAGGCTCTGTGCTAGAAGTCTAACAGGCAGTAGGCAGGGACAGGACCCAGCAACTGCATGGTCAGACGACACATATGTTGCAAAGGTGTGGGAAGCTTTGTTGTTTTCTGGTCTTAAAAGGGGGAATGACAGGGCGTGTCAAGCAGAGATTTTCAATATACGTGTGATAAATAATGCGTCTAATGAGTGCATTACCTTTACCTACAAATATTGGGCCATGCATTGGCCACTTCTAAAATCATTTTTGCATTTAATAACAGTTTTATAACAATGTCACAGTTTCTAGTTCCTTGAAAGACCACCATGATACACAATAAAGATCTGACAAATTGGAGAATTATACATGCTATTCCATTGTTCACTGCTAGTTTTACAGAGGTAAGGTAGTGCCACCCTTCAATGTGAAGAAGCAGATCACCTAACATGGACTGAATATTGTGCTTGTAATGCCTCTTCTGAAATGGTGGCACTTTCATCAATTTTATTATTTAAAAAAAAAGAATGAGCCAAGTGTAGATGTTAATTTAGGATTTATAAGTTAAAACTTAAAATCAGAAGCACCAGCTCTGTGCCTAATAACCCCGCTTCACAGATAAATATATTCTTATTTCACTTACGGCTTGCAATAGTCCCTTGCTCCTGTTACACTGAGTAATCTGTGATTTAAATCAGTTTTACGTGCATGTTTTTTTTTCTTTTCCCTAAATTGGGTGTTATAAATCTAGAGTAGTTGCTGGATATAGCACACGGGAGGATTTCTTATACATTTTAATGTTGCATAAGTAAGAAATAACTGTGGTTCAGCAATAAAATTGCAAATGTAAGCGAAAATAAAGATTTTGCATGCCTCTCCCCCACCAAAAAAATTGTAACTAGGTTACATTTGTTTTGTAAACTCTGATCGTAATTTATTCTTTTATTAAGTGTGCCTCTCACAAGTCGACATTTCCCACTATGCTGTAGTGGATTAGCAAAAAAGCACGAAGTAAAACAATTAGCAATTTATCTCCATAACTATAACACAGGTAATCATACCATTCACATCAACCAAGGTTTATTTCAACCAGACTGAGAAATAACAGAAAAGCAACAGCTACAGATACTCATAGAAGAGACCTTGCGCACTAGGCATTGATGATGATAATGCATAGAAGATAAAAAAAGGGATTATTTCGGACTTTCAGTCCAGTGTTTTGTATCTGTGCTACGTTTTCTCCTGGGTCAACTTTAGACAGGCCTCACAAAAACACAGAGACACAGCTGTGAGGTATGCAGGAAGTTGGTTTGTAAGTTGTACATAAAAAGATTGTGCGTGAGTCAGAAAATCCAGCTTTCCCTCCAGTTCTTGCTTGCCATGGTAGCTGGTGGCTTGTCTAGATCAGGCCTTCTTAAACTTTCTCCACTCGTGACCCCTTTTTGGCCGATGAAATTTTTAGGGGACCCCAGCATCAGACGATGTCTCTCCCCTCTTTCCCTCAACGTCGTTGTCCCTCCCCTAGCGTCAGTCGGTGTCTCTCTCCTCCTCTACCCCCCCCCCGCCCCAGGGGGTATGCGACCTTAAAAACTACACTACACTGAGCCCAGGCCTCCCCGGCCACCTGGGCCCCTCACACAACCCCCCTGGGACTCAGATCGCGACCCCCCTGTTCACTTGTGGGACCCCATATGGGGTCGCGACCCACACTTAAAGAAGCACTGGTCTAGATGATATAACATATATTCTCCCGTACATCATCAGGTAGCCCCAGTCTTTAAAGCTGAACTCCAGGTAGATAGATATAAAAGCAACCTAATTAATGCAGTTATGTATTCATAAAGTCTTCAAATGTATTTTCAAATGCAACTAGCACAAGTGTTTGAATTTTGCTTGGTATTAGACTATTAGTCCTCTGTACAGCAGTATCCAGACTAGGAGAGTAGGGGGCAGCAGTAGCAGCCAGTCAGGTTTGCTGCTTGCAGATATACTAATGCGGAACATGTGGACAGGGAGAGCTGAGGGATAATCTTATCAGCCTGGTGCTGCTCCTTGATTGTCCAATCACAGTCTGAGGGCAGGGAGGTGACCTACTGTGCTGCTTAACTGCAGTAGAGAAAATCTAGTCACCTGATTGCCTGTGCTGTGAAATTCAGGACTCGATGGACAGGAATGTAATATTTGATGGTGAATCAACTTCCATATTTGTAGTGAAACTGGATTTAGCTGTTTTTGTGGAGTTCAGCATTGACCTTTTCATGTCCAGTTTACAAAGCAGTTTCTGAGTTATACCACTTATGAGGTAAAATAAAAAATCCATAATCCCAGCACCCCTGCAGACACATAAAAAGTTGCCTCAAAATCACTGGGAATTCATGACCCACTTCTTGTACGGTGATTTTGACCCTAACTGTTGCAAGGTTAATTGGTATAGTAATTAATGCTCTTCAAATACCCTACTTTGCTTGATAAACATACTTCTTAGGACATTCTTTAAAGCATCTTCAATGTTTTTTAAATCTGGTAATTGTTGCATTCATGCTGGTCTAATGAGTCAGTTTCAAGGGTCATCCTTGGTAGTGTGGACACCCGAGGTAGATCAGAAGCTGCACGAACCTCCCACAGGATGTATTACCAATCTAACTGGAATTCCAGGTAAATTTTGTTGCAAGCTAAATGAACTCTGTGTCAAAACATTGGTACTCTCCTGGTCCTATAGAACATCCTATAGTTTTTACGTATACAGTATATGAAGATACATACAGGTGATAGTGCTTTAAACCTAAAAAATTGTTATTTTTTGGGATACAGCACCAGGGATATAATTTAACTCCAGTGAAGTGTAACCTATCTGGGTTAGTGTAAGAACTCTTCCCGTCAGTGATGCCAGATCCTCCTCACAGCAGTGGATTTCAGGTGCTATATGGGTTAACTGCCTCATCTGTAACAGTGAAGGCTTAGCAGAGCTCACCCTCCCCATCTGTCCCTCTTGCCCATTCACAAAACTAGTATTATTTACACTGTATGCAAGGCATTCTGTGAATAGACAAAGGTGAGCCTATCATTCATTTGCCCCTCATATATGCTGCGTATATAATGCCAGGAGCTTTGTGAATGGGTGCAAGGGGTGAAAATGGAGGGGGAACAGTGCTAAGTTACAGATGAGGCAATTAGCCCATACAGCTCTAGAACTTAACCGCAGAGGAAGATATGTCATCACTGAACTGGCAGGATTTTTACACTAGCCAGCAGGATATAGGACACACTTCATTGTTAGGTAAAAAAATCCACGGTGCCAAAAGATTGTAACTATACTTCAGCTTTAATTACGTGAATAATTTTTAGTTTTTATTTACTGACTGACAGAATTCCCTTTTTAGTTTTTTTTCCCCCTGTGAAACCATTAACTTTACTGCTTTTACAAAGTATTTGCTGTTTTTGCCTCACTAAAATATATTTATCTTTGTAAATTCCAGTTTGATAGTGTAAGGTATGCTTTGTTTATTTCTGTAAGTAAAAATGCGGATATGTTGTTCTGCATGTTCTTGAATGTTAGTCTAAATTATAACAAGGTTTGACTTTACCTGTTTGTATCTTTCTGAATTCTTAATACATAATTCTTTGTTAATTAACAAAATATTTTTGATGTTTTTCTTCTTTGTTACAAAGCTATCCTGCTACCTCTTGATTGCTGGCGCTGCAGGCTGGCATTCACCCATAGCTTTGTTTGAATGCTTTCTGTAGACAAGGGAGCAGTAGGCAAGGTCTGGCTGATGTTGATTAATGTATGTTCGAAGGTAAAAGACTCAAGGGCCAAGCAGCATGGTCCATCCTAGTGGCATCTGATGCTGATTGGCTGTTCCCAGTGTGACTGAGCTAAGAGAGCGGACATTAAGATTAAGTGAGGCTGTCACAAGGAGGAGCACTGCACTGCATCATTCTGGGGGAGAGACAGCTGTGGTGGTAATCCTTCATCGCCAAGGGAGAGCTGCCAGCCATAAGATAGACTGCTAAAGATAACCCTCTATAACTTGTGCTAAAGATCAGAAAACTTTGAATTCACATCCATCTGCTTAGCCCTGTACTAAAGATGAAAGATAGGCAGAATAGGAAATAAGAAAAACTCCATGGGGATTAATCTTGAGTCAGAGCATGCATTGTGCAAGGGCAAGAATGAAACTTCTAGATACCGTTCTAAAAGTATGTGCACCTTTCCCTCATTTATCAGACAAAGCTATATCAGGTCTGCTAAGCTAGGCTAATACGCCTTCCTTACAGAAATGACCTTTTTTCATGTTAATGTCCTCTGTACTGTCCCTTCCTTGTTCAAGTTCACTGATGCTGTAAAATGACTTTGTTATGAACCACGTGATAAAAATCTAACAATTAACTGTGTGCACATTTTGCATATTATATGTATGCATTTTACCCTAAGGAGAATACCACAATGCTGTTCTAAATTGTTGTCCCTTAAATATAATTAAATATGAAACAGATAAAGATGAGTATGCAGCAGTAGATCCAGAGTTGCCCCAGTAGTTGATAATACTACCCATTCACACACAGGCAGAGGGAGGAATAAGCAGTGGAGTTAAAATAACTTTTTCTTTAGGGTCAAAGGAGTATATTTGCTAATCTACTCCTGTGACCCAATGTCAGCACCTAGCTGGCTGCTGCCCGCTATTTGCTGACAGCGCAGAGCCGCTTTGCAGCCAGGAAAGATCCTGTCAATATTGTGCCTGATTGACAGATGGCTCGGCCTCTCCAGAGCCAGCTGTGCCCATCCCCTCCCTTGTCTGTTCCTCCAGTGAGCACTGCAGGAACAGAGAGGGGAGGGGGAAATCCCTGCGGGAAGCCAGTCAGCTCTCTCTGCAAGGAGAAGGCCGCAAGCTGAGCGATCAATGCTTCGTGATCAGTCAGCTCTTAATCTATAGATCCAGCATGTGACACCGGCAGTGTCCCACGACGCTCTAAGATTGGGAAGAGTACATTTTACTTTACCATTACTTCTCCTTTAACACCCACCTTTGGTGTCTCTATCCAACCATTTTGCCCATTTGAGTGACCATACAAGATCTGACCTGGTCCAATTAACCATTGTGTGCCACAACTGTGTGAGGCTTGGGCTTTTCAAAAGGGTGATAAGCATTTCCAGCCTTCTAAGCTCTTCTTGTCACATACACAACTTGCTTCACAAATTCTGTGTGATCAGGTAGTGTTCCATCCATTTAATTCCCTTTCCTTTTTTTGTGGAGAAAGGGGGAATAAATATTACTTGTATTGTCCAGATGGCCATGACAAGGACATGACAGGACGGGTAAACGTTCTACCACCTATCATTTTTGGTTTGCCTGTCTTAATAACCTTGTAAACTAACTTTTGTTCAAATGTATGGTTGCATGGTTAGCACTCTTGTCTGAAAGACCACTTGAGACACAGTCTATAAACTATTATCTATTAATCTCTAGGTGCTATTATATTTCTCTCAAAGTACATAAATATATAATTAGTCCCTAGCGTTTGTGACTGTGATAGGTACACATTAGGTTATATACTTCTTTGAGAACTGATGTGCATGGATCTATGTGTTCTGTGACGTTCTGAGTGTTGTCAGTGCTACTTAAATATTAGAAATAAAATAAATTGGTGTGCCAAGGTGCATTTAATATTGTGGCAGATAATTGCTTACAACCATGCTAAAAGCCATATCTATTCTCATGCTAAAAGGGGACCTGTTGACGGGGAAGCTCCTAGCAATGTCTTGCCTTGATATTAATCAGAGAACTGAAATTTGGGGGGTTAAAAAAATCGGTCCAGGCCGCAAGGAGCTCTCGCTTCTTTGGATAAGGTAAGAGATAAAGGTGCTTCAAGACACTTTAGATGGCGCAGAGTGACTCCCAACAGTCCAGTGTAATACATTTTCAGCTTAGCATAGAATTTGTGTACAGAATACAGAATCAGCATTAGGTTGCCCATGCGCACAACAGTTTTAATTCAATTGTACTAGCCTTTAATTGTACAAAAAGCAAAACAGATCACACAAACTCTGTTCACTCAGCAGAAAAGTTGAAGGTTAGACACAGCCTTGTTCTGAGCTCACCTATACCATTACACATTGGCTAAAGTTGGTTCTGCACTGTATTAGGGCCTACTACTCCATTGCACAAATTATTAGTTATACATTTCTTTAATATACTATTTTAACTACCTGATTAAAATTAATGTTTTTTTTTGTCTTGGAGTATGTCTGTGTTTAATAAATAAAAAAGGAAAAAAAACAAAAACAAACAGATCACGACAACCTACTCTCAAGCGCTCAAATCATTTCATGGTTCCAAGAAATATGTTGGTGGTAGATTGCATTGATATATTCAGTCCCTTTTTAGTTGAAATTTCATGAAAACTGTCATGTGTGGCCTGCATTAGGGTGGCAACAAATGGGGTTTTGCACTTTGTTTACTATAGATGTTATTTGAAAGAACATAAACACCATACTAGACCGAAAATGCAGTATTTTATATAAGAATTAAGACTTGGAAAAATGGCAACCTTCTGGTTGTTTCATTTAAGTTCACTCTTATAAACTGGTGTTTGGAATGTGATTACCACAGTTGCTCGTAGCTTCTCTTTTAGGGCCAAAATATAGATGTACTGTTAACATATAGAAACCTAAAGTTACACATGCTTACTTTAGTAATTACAGATACTAGATTGTTATATGCTACCGGTATACAATAGAGGAGAGCCGGGTTTTGTCTCTTTCTATGAGATGTCACCTGATATGGGTTGATTAACTATAATAGATGCTTATTTTGCTTTGGTTGATTGGTTTCACTTGATTAATCTCTCACACCATTAACCCTTATTTCAGGGCATCCTTCAGAGAAAGCGGTGACAGATGCACGATGCTGAACTACAAACATACATCATTAAGAGATTATGTATTGTGTGAATACTTTGCACTGCATATCTTTCCATCATATCATTTGCTGAAAAGAGCTTTCATTGTACTAGTGGGTGGGTGGTGCTGAAAGTGGGGGCTGATGTGGGTTGGTAAACACACATTTTGCTGGTAATTTCCTTTTTCCATCCACACTGTTACCCTTGAATTATATTGTTTAGTGTTGTACTTCTAAACATGTCAAACATTCCATTTAAACATTTCTGATTGATCTTTTTTAAACATGGCTGTTTAACCCTTAACAGTCAGATAAATCTGAAAAGCTTATTGTAGACAATGACAATGTAACTGATGCATTGTAGCCTTTTAATAGATTAGAATATGATCCTGTCAATGAATGCAACAACATATTAATTAAGTAGATGTTAGAGCAAGAGCGTAACAGTAGCACTTGATACATAGCTATGCCTTCCTCTTTGGGATTTGCAGAGCCTGATGGTTCCATTCAAACAGTTCCTATTTTGTGATGAGCTGGGTCAGTTTTAATATGGGCTTAGCACTGGTTTGTGTTAATCCAGCAACCCTAGTTCTTATCAGTATAAATTTATATTATAGTATGGGATATATTTGTTTTGTGCATATATTCAGGCTCTGTATATGCTTGGGATGGTACATAACCAACAGTTGTGCCGTACCTATATTTCTCTTTCCTTTCATCAGTCTTACCTAGTTTTGTCAGCATTTGTCAGTTTTGTTACTAGCCTTTGCTTGTACGCAGTTGTCTGTGTCCTTAAAGATGAGAGTAATTTGTTTAAGCTGTAATATATCCAGGGAAGTAAAGCAATGTAGCATTAGATATTATTAGTCATAGCCATCTTTCTGTACTGTCCGGTCTTCTATGCTGTCTTTGAATTGCCCTTGCCAAGACCCTTTAGATCTAGAGCCTGCAGGCTCCCAATATCACTTTGGCTGTTGTCAGATCCTGTAGATCATCACAAGATGTCCTTTAGTTGAAATTAATGCATTGTGTCATATTCAGATTTTTGGATCTAAAATAAATTAATGAAGTCCTTTGTCCCCCATTATGCACATTTTTATACAAGGCCTCCTGCTGCTAGTGTAGCATCTAGTTTGTATGACATTAAAATGGTTAATTATATTGCATTTGAAAGCATAGTAGGAAATACTTGAGAGTCTCATGGAAATCCGTTTCTGTGCATGCAGGGACCAGAGAGATGGCCTCTTTTTAAAATCATCTCTGTATAATCTGCATACCTAAATGTAGCAAGCCTGCTCAGGACCCTTTCCTTCCATGACATTGACATATTAGTTACGCTGCCTTTTGCAATTTGATATCTTTAAATTTGCCAGCTTGTTAAGTTTTGATTAATGCGATTCCATTTCACCAAAGTAATTGGCTTGGCCTGTTGTGGAAGGAATCAGGTCTTCCACGGAACAAATGCTGGAACATGCTAATGAGGGAGGGAGTTTGTTAAATTGATGGCGCGGAGTGACAGTTATTAATGATTGTTATGATAAACAGACGAGCCAGGGATTGGGACGAGTCGGGCGAAAGTGACAGTTTAAAAATAACGTATATTGGAAAGTACTAACGAAGTAATATACTGTTACTAAAACAATCATGCAAGTTGTCAGGGGAAGAAATATAATTACACAGCTGCACCGGCTGTGGAGGGAGAGCTGGGATCCGGTGCATAATGGACACGTTTTTTATGTTGGCAAGAAGGAAATTTGTTATGGCAGAAGGGATTGTGGATTGATAAATTAATTGGTTGCCTTGACCAATCTGAAAATGACTTAAATAAACCAGAAAAAGGGGGATACAACTAGCCTGCTGACTACTTGCACTTGTTAATGTATTATGAATGCACAAAATAATTTTCTATACCTCCTTTAAAATTGAATTTTCTTATTTCTGGTGCCCTCTGTCACAAATTCTGGATGGTGTTCTTTAGTGAGAATCTTTGCATCAGCTAAAAACTTTAAAGATACGTTCCAGTCAAAATTGAAAATTAGGCTTAAAATATATACAGTTAGAAAAATCCACCTGCTCGGGTCCTCAGTTTTACTCTCAGGCATTTTTGTAGTGCTGTCCATGCCACTCTGTTGGTTGGTAATCTGCTTGAGAAAACCTTTCTCAAGCAGATTACCAACCAACAGAGTGGCATGGGGTGCCTAAATGTATGCCAATGGACATCTGGGTCTAAATGGAAGGGCGTCCGTTTACACCCGGTTACCCCCAACTCTAGCCAGGTCCGGAAAAACAAACGGAAACAGTGTTCTATTTCGATGGACCTGATGTGCCAAATCAGGGGTATCTAATATAAACATGTCTGTTTACATCTGATTCCCCATATACCGACATGTATGGAGGGACATGGATGTCACAGTGGTGACATTTGATCCTTGCTGGCCAAAGCCATGAGTCATTACACGCTGGTCCATGTACTCTTTTTGTCTTTTAAATGTATCTCTACATACATTTTATGCCTCCCTGATGCATCTGGGCATTGACTCTTCCATCTGTACACTACAATACTGTGAGTTTTTTCCCAAATGCTCTGATGCCTAGGCTGATATCTGGGCTTCTGCTATCAGGAAGCCGGGCAGCAAGTCATTACATGCTGCCCGGCTTCCTGATTGGCCAGGAAAGCCGACTCTATGCTCCCTCGTCACTTGGTGACGAGAGAGCATGGAGCCGGCTTCCCGGCCAATCAGGAAGCCGAGCAGCGTGTAATGACTCACCGCCTAGCTTCCTGATTGGCCGGGAAGCTAGCCGACCAGGAAGCCAGACAGCGAGTCATTACCTGCCCCCCAGCTTTCTGATTGGGAGCCGGGTGCCGTTTAATGACTCGTTGCCCGCCTTCCTGATTGGCCAGCTTTTCGACCAATCAGGAAGGCGGGCAACAAGTAATTGCATGGCGCCCAGCTTCACGATTGGCCAGAAAGCCGGCTCCATGCTTCCTCGTCACCTGGTTACGAGGGAGCATGGAGGCGGCTTCCCTGCTAATCGAGAAGCCGGGTGGTAAGTCTTTACATGCTTACCGGCTTAATGGGACTTCCTGTATCGGTATTTGGTATCGGCGAGTACCGGGGAAAAAATATTGGTGCTCGTACTCGATACCAAAAAGCCGGTATCGGTGCATCCCTACTCCTCATGCTTATGGGAACCTGAAGGTAGTAGATTACAGTGATGTTGTGTCAGGCATTGGATGCATTGGATGTTGTGTCAGGCATTGGATTTTTTTGATTTTCTTTTTTTTCCATTCCTCAATCCTGTTTTATTTTTATGTGTTTACTAACTATGTACCATTTTCTATTGTTTTCTCTGGTTTTGAACAACCGATACAATTGTAATTTGTTTATCGAAATGCTTTGAAAAAACGTATTGAAAACAAAAAAATATTTTTTTTACAGCCACAAATCAGTTTGGTAACTGCGTAGAGGGTGTACAGGACGCCAGGAATGGGTCCTGGAGGGACGATATATCCCTTCCCTGTTTAGGTGGTGGCCCCGTTAAGGTCGCCTGGTATTCGGGGTTCTCGCCAAACAGGGTGAGGGGTTCCGGGTTGGACTTGTAAGGGAAACTGCTGGGCAGGCTTCCCGGAGTTGCTAAATATACATGGGTCCCGGAATCTGGAGGCTCAGAGAGATTTTGGGTGGGACAGAGCCTCCATCCCTGAATTCAGCCAGTTCTGGTAACGAAAGAGTTAACCCACCAGCCAGAGGGTGTGTTAAAACAGAACAGGAAGCCAGTCAGTCGGTGTCTGTGGGGAGTGTTTGGAGCAGAACATGGCTATGCATGTTAAGCTGTGGAATACAGTCTACCGAGACACTGCAGGGCACTTGTGTCCATACACTAACCCTGAGGCTGGGACTCTAACCCTGAGGTGTGACTTAGCGTACAGGCGCTCATCCGAATTTGGTATGTGCTGAATATAAGCCATTTTTATTTGACTGTTTTTGGATAAGAATAAAAGTTTATTTGCTGACACGGCTGGCTACGGGTCATATCCACCCTGAATATTACAAGGGTTAAAACTGATTGATGAGAGAGTGGGAATAATACAACACAGGTTTCAGGAAGAGGACAATTCCCAGCTCATGTTCAAGGAGCTGTGGGAAGTCTGGCTTTATTAAATTACACAGAGATTGGATTAAGGTAAATTAAGCAAATTTTCTTTCCTCTCATCCATTCAGGGACACAGGGTGCCATCTACGGAAGGATTAGACACTGGCATACAAACAAATTGTGGGCCAGCCCAGTAGAACCCTTCCTACTCCCAGTTATTTTTATAGTACAGGCCATTTGTAGTCACACATAGAGGTTTGACATTTATAGTTATATTGTAAAGTAATACTCTGTGACTCCAGTTCTTATTTGTTTTTTTGTGTGTTTTACCAAGTTGTTGGCTCCTGTGCTAGCCCTACTGCACTCCCAGGTGAGGATAGTAAAGTGTCTGGTCACAACCTTCTCTCTCATTTTACTCAATAATTCACACACTGAAAATTTGTTCTTTGTGGTAGTTGTTTTGCTAGATAATGAAAGTTATAATTTTTAGTGCTACATTGTTTTTTTAATATAAACCTTTTAAAAATATAAAATAAGCGGTTTGCATAAATATGTATTCTTTAAACATATAAGTTCAATTGGAACTCTGGTTTGAGCACTCCTTTATGTTATGTACATGTAAGAATGTTTACAAGGACTCATGATGTTTAAGAATGCATGTTAAGAGGAATTTTGCTTGCGAGCATGTGTTTTAGGCCTAGACTATGGTGCAATGAAGTTTGTGGACACTGTTAAGTGTTTAACATGTTTACGTTTACTGGATTTATTGTTTTTAAATCAGATAGTTTTTTATTGGCTTTTACATTTTTTAAAAATTTATTGTTACATGTGGATAACTTGATTGAATTCCCAAGAGTGGAGCTAGTGTTCTTCTCTGTGAGGAATTAGGAACGTCTAAAGTGTAATGGCCACTTGAATGTAAATTGTTAATTTGAGTAAATAGGTGCTTCCAGTATTTATGAAAACCCTTGTAATCCTCATGCACAACTTCTGGATTCTGCATGTTAAATGGGGTCTCCATGTGTTGTAAGCATACCTTTTGTATTTTTGCTTAAGCAGCAGTAAACAAGAAGAACTGTGCAATAGTTTCCCAACCCAACTCATCATGTGCCTTAATGCATGTATTTTTGCATTTTAACATGATTGCATATAGGCAGCCCATTTAAATGAATGGGCTGCAATATACCAAAGCAGACAAAAAATGGACATACACCTTTTTTAGCAATGCAGTGCAGTGCAGTGGTGTGTTTTCTGTGTTGTGGTGAGCTGTGTTGCCTTACTGTGCTGGGGAACCATTTATAAATAATAGCACCACAATGCACTAATGCTCGTAACATACAGCAATGGTAATGTGAACCCAGCATTCGCCTCATGGGACTTTGTATCCATGCATGATGAACGTGTCTTGCAACTGTATCTTAATCATTTAGATACTGCCACACTTTGGATATGATGGACTAAAGAGTGCTAACTTACACTACCAAAGGAAGTTGTTTCACCATATTGATACCAGAACTTTTTTTTAACCACTTGAAGGCACCCCCTTCCTGGCCAGGCCATTTTTCAGTATTCAGCGCTGAGATACTTTGACATATATTTCGTCATGCAACGCTGTACTGAAATTAATTTTATACCATTTTTTTGGGGACAGATAGAGCTTTCTTTTGGTGGTATTTAATCACCACTGGGGTTTTTATTTTTTACTATATTAAGGAAAAAGTACTAATACAATTATTATTACCCAATTTTTTGGTAAAATATAAAAGTTGGGGGCACGTCGGGTAAATAGACACCAAACATGTCAAGCTTTAAAATTGTGCGCACCCGCAAAATCTTAAACTACCATACCCAAACTTGACCATAGGTGACACTTTAAAAGCTTTTACCGCTCATCAGTTTAGTGTTATCAGTGATTGATGGCGCTAAAATTATTGCTTGCACTGCGATGTTTGCGGTGATATGTAACATGGGCGGCTTGTATACGCACCCGACGCTAAGAAACCCCCCTATGTGATAGCAAAGAGATGTAACAAGTTCTTTTTACGGAGAGATCAGGGGTCTCCAAGACCCCTAATGTCACCTAGGGACCCCCAAAGAAGCTGATGAAGCAGTAGGCTTAGACTGTGTGTTAACTCTGTCTGTATTCTGTTTCATAAAAAGCACAGGGAATGGAAGGGTTTGATTTTTAAAAAGTTACTATGCTTAAAGTTCAGTGCAATGTGGCCACGCACACCTTCTGTGTACACACGCTTTTCTCTTTTTAGTTGTCTAAGGGTGCCCACGGGTCTTCCTCAAAGCTAGCAATGTCCCTACTCAGCAGAGGAAGGACTAGGGGCACACATCTCTGATGCATGACATTAAATAACATCAGAAAGTATAAAAGTACATCTCATATGAATCTGCAGTTATCAATGAGATGTCCCTTGGATGAATGGTATCATCTCCTGTGGCCAAGAGGGGATACTTCTGCTAGTTTGTGACAGATTGTATATGACATTACTTGGTATGACAGTTTGTAACAGTTTATATATGGTGACAGATTATATACACTGACATCAGTCAGGATGACAGTGTCTTGGAGATTCTGTACAGTAACTTCAGTCACTATGACAGTTGATGACAAATTATATACTGTAACATTAGTTGGTGTGATAGTCGGTGACAGATTATATATAGTAACATTAGTCAGTGTAATTTTCAGTATTACAGTGATATTGGTATGACAATCAGTGGTAGATTCTGTGCCCTGACATTAGTCAATCTCCAAGTGGAGCGATCAGTTGGAGTCATTGATTTGGAGTGAGAACTGAGCACACTGCAGGCAGTGAGATGGCACTGTGGACACAGGTCAGTGGGGGGAGGAAGTTGCCTTGCCACAGGTGCAGCCACTGGTGAGAGCAGAGCTGTAAAAACATAGTGCTGCCTGTAAATGGGAGACCTAATAGACAGTGGTGTGCAAAGCATGGAACTTTAGTATAGTGGTGATAGAAGAGCTGCACAGAAGCAGGAGTCACGCGGGGCCTGTATTAGATAAAATGGGTACCATTGTTGTTATACCAAAGCCACCATTTCATAAGTGACTAAAACGTTTGAAATGTAAAATGTGGTTAGCTATAGGTCAGCACACTGGGTAGGATATGGGGTTACCCATGTTTAACCTTTAATTATTACAGCCAGAATTATAGCCATGAGACCCAAAAACCATACTATGATACCAGAACAAGACTTCCAAGTTACAGGAGCATTTTATTTCCACATACCACACTGCAAAACCCAGAATAATGCCATGCATCCAGATTTAGTGTGTCTATTACCACTTACAGTAAGGCCATATTAGTATGGCATACCCTCACACCCAGCACACTTATTGAAAAACATGGAGAAGCTTTACCCTGTACTACAGTCCCTGTTGTGCTTTGCCTCTGCAGAGAGAAAGAGGGCAGCAGAAACTGCTGCTGAACCTCTAGACTGTGTGTTACAGCCTCGTGAAGCAATGTTCGATTGACATGGGCACTGCTGAGCATATGTACACAACTTACTGAGCAATGTATGTGGGGAGGACATGATCACTGCTGGAAATGTGGGCATTATCTTTAAAGAAATGCCTGTGCGAGAGGAAATGAACACTGGTGGAGATGTAGATATTACTTACTGAGCAAGGCCTGTGGGTCACACACAATCACTGTTGGGGATTTCACATGCCAACTGTTTCCTAATTGTCAGGACAGTCCAGTATTTTGGCCCCCTGTCCTATCAATGTTGTGCCCTGGCCATGTCCTCTCGGAATCACAGCATTAACCTTATTTTAACTACTGCACATGCGCAGTAACTCAAAAAAGCATTAATTGCAGGGATTGGAGCCATGAGTGGGTGGTCCCCAAATATTTAGAGGTTGGGGCTTAACAGGACCAACCTGTAAAGTGGGCATTAGGGGCAGGGTTACAAGTGTCCTGGTCAGAACCATGATGTTGATTAGTATGGGATGTGGACACTACATAATGAGCAATGCATGTTGGGAAGACATAATCACTGCTGGAGACATGGACATTACTTACTGGGCAATGCCTGTGCTAGAGTATATGAACACTGGTGGGGATGTAGACATTACTTGCTCACCAATATCTGTGGGAGAGCATATGAACCCAGGTAGGGATGTGGGCATTTCTTATTGAGCGATGTTTGTGGGAAGGACATGAACACTGCATGGAATGGGGACAATACGTACTGAGCAATATCTGTTGGGTAGGGTGTGTAATCTGCTGAGTGTGGTGGGAGTTTGGGTACTACACAGTGGCGGGTAAAGCATGCTCTATGCAGCTGAATTCACTACTGGGGCCTGAATACTCCAGAACTAAAAGCTGGAAATCGCTATGCGGCTTTATACTATATAGAAAGAGATGTGCAGAGAAAAAAATGTTACCAAAAATGAACATTTAGCAGGTTTAATAACTAATACCTTTGCAAGTGTTTTCACTTAAACATGTTCTTTTACTTTTCCTGAATACAGAGTATGTGGTCAAAAAGTAGGTATCTGCATGTTTGGATTGTAAAAGGTTAGTCCTTTTCTCATGCTCTGAGTTTAGTGGCTCTAACTCGCCAAAAAAATTCTTAGTAAAATCACCCCATCTATAAATTAGACACCAAAAGGCATTTAATGTGTGGTGAATTGTAAAAACTGTGGCTTACCAGTTACTTGCAAATATTAATGGAATACAGCACAAAAAAAGTAAAAAAGGGAACATTTCTATATTTTTTATAATTATTTTACATGCACAACAGAAAAAGCACTGTTGCGTTTATAGAGCCACTATATCTGATCAAGGGTATACACAGCATGTGTGCTTGTATTGCTGTAAGGGCTTCATATGGGGCCTAGAGTCAGGGCCTTACATTATCATTAGTTTGCAGTGGCCCAGAAATGCCACAGCATTGATTTCACCCCAGAAATGACACCACTGAAAAAGTCGAACACCACCTAGTACGTAATGGGTTGTGTATTTTAACACTGGTGTGTTTTTAATTCTTTTACTATTTTTGCTTGTCATGTTGGTCTCTTTCTGTTACAACAAGATAGAGGAGAATACACATCACTGCAGGTAAAGGGAAAGTTTGTTACTGTAATACATTTTTCCCTGTTATCAGGCAATCGGGTCATAAACCGGAACTATACAGATTGATTTTCTCACAAGGACCCCAAGGCTGCAAGCTGTGGCTTGGAACCAAAGCTGAGCACTCCTGGGGAGTGCACAGTGTGGTTGTAAATAGGGAAAGTATGCTACTTTAGCAAATTTCCCTTTTTGCAAAGTGATTATGTAAATAGGGAAAGTATGCTACTTTAGCAAATTTCCCTTTTTGCAAAGTGATTATGATGATCACATGACCTTGAATGTTTTTTTTCATCTATTTTGAAGTAGCCAAAGCTTCTCGTATCAGCCTGGTCCTGTAGTTATTATTATTATTATTATTATTATACAGGATTTATATAGCGCCAATAGTTTGCACAGCGCTTTACAATATAAGTTTCGTGCTCCTGCTGCAATGTACCATAATGTTAATTTATGTTTTCCAGGCATGATCTTGCTTGAGTGCAGTAATGTGCAGACTACAGGTATAAAGGGTAAACAATGAAGTATGGGCCAAACTTTTCCCAATCTTCCAAAGTTTGTCTCATTGTTCTTAGGAACATTTCCTTGCAGTTTAAGGTTAATAAAACTAGGACTCCCAGAAACCCATTTTAAATGCCTCCCATGTCTATACTTCACATATTAAACAAAACAACTTGAGGATATCAGTAATGGCAAACATGAGGTTAAAGTGATATTAAAGTCAAAATGTTTTAAAGTTATTTCAAATGCTGATTATATAATTTACAATGGATGTTGCTCCTCCATGTTTATACGTTTTAGTTTCCTTCATAATCAGCTGATCCTCTAAGCACTGGCCCTGAAATCCTGTTTTAGGGTGGCTCCTTGCAGTGTCCTATGGAGCAATCCTTGTGTGTGCTTGCAAGCTGTGTGTGTCTACACAAACACATAGACACTGCAAGGCAATAGGGCATGGATATGATTTGGAAATTCATGTTTGACTCAAACTCAGCTTTTTTCTGCTGGTCTAGCAGCATATTTGGATTGTTTTCTCTGACTGCTAGGAATCTGCATGTATCCTGAGATTTATGTCCAACACGCTTTTTATCCACCTCTTTTGTGAGTACCATTTATCACTTTTAATCTTTTTAAACAAATAAAAGGATTATTTGCACCAGGAAAGGCGCTCGGTGTTTCTTTTTTATTTTTTTGACTCAAACCCAGACTATTTGAGGCTTACCGAACCACAGAACAAACTGGCCTGAATTGTCCAGTTTGCCTGCTTGAATGGCTGCTAGGTGACATCATTGATCAAATATGGCCACGGCCATATTTGGTCAGTGATGTCACTCAGGATCCCTGGCTTTGCGAATTTATTTCAGGGGACATTATGGACATTTTGTTTTTCTTTATTTATTTTCTATTGTGTATTGTAATTAAACAACATAGTCATTATTTTTTTTAGTTTAGCTCTTTGTGAGAATAAGTACTAAGGAGTATTAATGTACTCTTTCCCCTGAGAGGGGATCTCCAGATTCCTATACGGTCCCCCCCATAAAAAAGCAATACATGTTTTTAGGAGGACAGGATGTTGAGACAAGATGCCTTGCAAGGCGAAGGGGTTTGTCCTCCCTTTTAATATACCCCCACATTGTTGAAAAACATATGGCCTGGTATGATACAGAAAGGGTATGAGTGTTTTTGTTTAAATGCTTACTGTTACTATTGGAGAAAAAAAGACTACATTGCAGACTACAATGTCTACCATTTGCATACTTGAACATTTATATGTGAATGTGATAAAATGAATGTAATAATATTTTCAACATCTGCTAATGTTTTAAAACCTTGGTCTGCCTTATAATGTGTAAGGTATCATATTAGCTTAGTACGATTTGTATTCCTTGCTTCATACAGTGGCTTGCAAATTTTCCTATTTTGTTAGACCAAGGAGCTCTCCAAACAGGTCAGAAACAAAGTTGTGGAGAAGTACAGATCAGGGTTGGGTTATAAAAACAAATATGAAACTATGACCATCTCACTTAGCAGCATTACAAAGAGACCGAAGATAACTCTGAGGGAGCTACAAAGCTCCACAGCATAGATTGGAGTATCTGTCCATAGGACCACTTTAAGCCGTACACTCTACAGAGCTGGCCAGAAAACAGCCATTGCTTACAGAAAAAATAAGCAAACACGGTTGCTGTTTGCCAAAGGCATGTGGGAGACTCCCCAAAAATATGGGAGAAGGTACTCTGATCAGATGGGACTAAAATTTGAGCTTTTGGCCTTCTAGGAAAATGCTATGTCTGGCGCAAACCCAAGACCTCTCATCACCCCGAGAACACCATGCGATGATGTTTTTTATCATCAGGGACTGGCAAACTGGTCCTAATTGAAGGAATGATGGATGGTGCTAAATACAGGGAAATTCTTGAGGAAAACCTGTTTCAGTCTGTCAGAGATCTGGACAGATTGGACAGAGGTTCACCTTCCAGCAGGACAGTGACCCTAAGCATACTGCTAAAGCAACACTCAAGTGGTTTAAGAGGAAACATTTAAATGTCTTGGAATGGCCTACACAAAGCCCAGACCTCAATCCAATTGAGAATCTGTGCCATGACTTAAAGATTGTTGTATACCAGTGAAACCCATCCAAGTTGAAGGAGCTGGAGCAGTCTTGCCTTGAAGAATGGACAAAAATACCAGTGGCTAGATGTACCAAGCTAATAGAGACGTACCCCAAGAGACTTGCAGCTGCAACTGCTGCAAAAGGTGGCTCTACAAAATTTTTACTTGGGGTGAATAGTTATGGACACCCAAGTTTTTTTTTCTTATTTCTTGTTTGTATCACAATAAAAATATCTGTATCACAATAAAAAAACTTGCATCGTCAAAGTGGTAGGCATGTTGTGTAAATCAAGTGATACAAATCCCCCAAACATGCATTTTAATTCCAGGTGGCAATGCAACAAAATAGGAAAAATGAACCCTTGAAACTCAGCTGTGTCACTGACAGCTACATGCAGTGTCAAAAACATACTTTCTATAGGTGATTTAGGCTGGTCATTAAAAAAAACAGATCTGCCCTCATCTCAAAGCCCAAAATGTTGTTTGGGTGAGGATCAGACTGTTTAGGAATTTCCCTAGGATGCTGTACCAAGTGCTTCTGATGTCTGAAATGGTTATCACTCAATTAGAATGTAAAACTCTGTGAAACCTATCCAGCCCTTCATTATTCTTTTTGAGTTGAGAAAAGAAGGAGTTGTAACTATGCATCCTATACTCCAGTCCATTGAGGTCATCATAGGTTACCAGCACTGCAAATACTCTTGTCTCTCAGTAAGAACACTAATTGTCTAGAGCTACCATTGCTGACTAATCGTTAGTTTCTTGGAAAAGTGTTCATGTATCCATTATGTCCTTACAAATTGGACCTTGCATGCCAAATTAGGTACCTCCAGTTGCCTGCATATAGCTCCATCTCTCTTCTAGAGTATCTTGGGATCCCTAAAAAAAAATACTGACTTCATCAAGGATGTTTATAGTTGGATCCACCCTTTAACACTTTTTGCCCATTATTGTGATAGGCAGCCTTACTAATCAATAGTGGGACAGAGGAGTGACAAGTTATCTTAAGTCCATGTCTAAATAACAGAATGCCCCCAGGCACTCCAG
>NW_017306590.1:654870-703690 GCF_000935625.1 Nanorana parkeri
TGCAATTGTCACCTCAATTGCATTAGAATGGTCATAGATTTGCTATAGGGGGCTAACTGTGGTGCTTGACATGTGTCATTGGGCCCTCCAGGGACTACAAATGTATTTATGATATTTAGGAAAATGTATACACCAAGCATACAAAATCTGGAAGGTATTTCACAAATATGTGAACTGAAAGCATACACTCTAAAAAAATACACAATTCACAATAGTTTTTTTTAAAGAAGTCTCGATTTTGGATTAGTAGCCATCTACTTTAAGAGGGAAAGATGGTTTATTCTGTGCTTATTGTTCATTCATTTATCCGGTCAGATCTAGGGCAGTTGGGGTACATTTTGCTCTTCCTCAAAATCGGCTTTTGATCATTCTGGAAATCCAACCGATAAATGTTATGACGTTTGTCCAGGGAACACTCTCTGGGCTTCCAGCCCTATGAGCCCGGAAACTTGAATGTTTTATATTATACTCTAAAGTGCCGAGAGCTCTAATGGATATGTACAGCTGCCCCGATGTTTTTCACACCCTCTCCGGAAGCAGTAAGGTTACTGAATTGTTATAACAGCTGTGTAGTTTGTGTCGTCACCCTTGGCTCCACTCACCTCTCATCCTGTGGAAAGGAAAAAGATACACAGTTGCCCTGACAGATCCTGTAGGCTTCTTTCTCCAAGTCAGTGGCTATTCTCCCTGTTGACCTCAGCCTGAACTTTGACCAGACCTTGTTACCGGTGGTCATAAATAAAACAGGAGTCCCTTTCATGAGCCCTGTCAAGTCCCTGCCTGACTAGAGGTGATGTATAGTTCACAGAATGACTCCATGCTGGGACCAAACAGTAGGTAGAGATAATTTATATCAGCATTACAAGCAGGGTCCTGTCATCAAAGCACAATAGCTGTGAACGGTTCACAGAGACAGATCTTTTGGATTGTAGACACTGCTGCTTTGAATACTAGCTAGTATTGTGGAGGTGCATGTGAAAGGCAAGTTACTCTGTGTTTTCTCCAGAGTTTATTTTGCACACATATACTGTACATAGCACCTACTGTTCACAGACGTAGAAGCACAGGCATGATTATTTATTTGTTCCTTTGTGTGTATTTCTGTATTATACACATGTATATACACCAATTTACAAACCAACATCTTTTTAGTATGTAAGCGTGGACTCTTACTATTTTTTTTATTTTTTTTTAGACAAATGCAATGTATATTTCAGTGATTGGTTTGAGATGCTGGGGTAATGCACAACCAGTTTATTGATTAATTTCAGAGCATTGCTTTAGTTTTTAGCTTCTTAGATAAGTCTACACTAGCAGTTTCCAGACATAAACAATCAAAACATACAGGTTAAAGCAGGAATATAGGCAAAGAAAGTTTAGGACAATAAGTAAGTGCCTGCCTCTGATGTTTGTTGCCACCCGTATCCTAGGTCCAGTGATTCCCTGCTGCAGTGAACAAGTTGTCTAGCTACCTACTTCCTCCAGAAATGCAAGGAAGGGAAACAGACTTGAAGCTATAGTGTGCAAGTTTAAAGCCACAACCCTTCAGATAGTTTTTGGTTGAATTGAATTCCAAGTGCCAGCAAAAGCAGGGGGCTTTAGTATTTTTATGACAAGTTCCCCATTTAAAAAAAATAAATACATGTTCTGTTAGTGGCTTTTCTCTTCTATATTGTGATGCACTGGCCAAATGTTATTTTAGTATTTGAAAGAAAATGTGATGTTCACAAATAACACTTCAATATATGATTTCAGCACTGGCAGATTATGCAGTGCTTTACAGAGAGCATCCAACCACTTCCTGTACAAGTGGATCGTAAAGTCTAGTTTGCTACCACAGTTATAAAGTCACTCTAGGGCCAATTTAGATAAAGCGTGTTCATCCTACTAGTGTGCATTTTTAAGGAATCTGTACCTCTTAAACCTTCCTAAATATAAAAATAAATGATAAACTCCATGCAGGTAGTACATTGGCAGAGCTTTAAACCAGGTCTCCATGACGCAAGGAAAGGGCTAACCATCGCTTTGCCTCTTTTATGTAATCTTTGTCTTCATTTGTTTTAAAAATAAAAGAGGCTTTTGATGTGTGATCGTTCAATGTCACTTGTTAAAGTCAAATATTGCCCCCCCCCCCCAAAAAAAACTAGACAATCAAACAACGTTGCTGTAGTCATTGCTGAAGCATCACATGCCCTATAGATAAGTTATTCTGTCAATTTCCACTATTAAGGAACAGTGGTGAAAAAGGGAAGACCTATGGCCTATAGATTCTTTCAATCCCTTTGCTTGGTGTCAGTGCAGAAGACACAGGACACCTATAGCCTCTTGATTGATTTTCCTCCAACTTAGGATGATTATTGTTCCAGTTAAGTGGTTATATCAGATGTTTGTAAAGTGTAACATGTTAAATATTGACAATAAGATATCTTCAACAAGGAACAAGGCATGAGACTGTCATATTGAAATTCATTGGTGACATCTTTATCAATGCCTGACATTCTTCCATTTAACTGTTTTCTAGATTACCATCAAATTGTGTGCAAAAAAAAGGTTTTAAATCAATTTATAGCAAACTAGAAAAGTGCAAAATGGCAGTGGCAATTAGTTATGAAATAAAAAGTAATCCCTAGTATTAGCTATATTATCCAGTAAAAGAAACCAAAATTAAAGTCACATTCACACCACCCTCCCAATGCTGCTTTAAGGACTTACCTTTTATGATGCCTCTTGATCCAATCATCTTCTTTCCAGTAGTTTTCAAGAGTCTCTCCAGTGCTGGTGCCGGTCTCTGATCCAGCTCTGACTGCTGTGTCTTCTGTGTCCCACGGTGTCTATCCGGGTGCACGCTGCCGGCTGCGTGCATTGACTTACACTGTGTCTCTCCTCTTCTCCCAGCCGAAGATCTCTACTGCGTATGCACCCGCCCCATGATCCGTCATGGCCGCTGGGGAATCTTCAGATCTTCAGACGGGAGCGAGCGGCGGAGACACAGGTAAGTAATGACCTATTTGGTAATTTCTTAATTTTTTCATGTTTGTGCATATATCTACTGCTTGCCAGCAGTAGATATATACAAAAAAATGAAGGTTTAATTCTACTTTAGACAAAAAAATTTTATCAACATATCAATAAATAAAAATAAATTCTTGTATTTCGAATAAAAACAGGATTCTTGGTTTGCATGCATTTATAAATATATGAAGATGTCATGTGCCAGTGGCAAAACTTACTCTAATTCATTGGTGGACAACTTTTCATATAAAGGAGGTCCTCAATGCAGCCCCGTCACTTCCATGCATCGCATTATTGTATGTTGAGGTGCATTGCGTTGTGTTAAATTAGGCAGCCCATTCGAAATGAATGGTTCGTAATGCACCTTAATTCCTGAAAAGTTCTGTCCTGCTGTATTTCTTGCACCATACAGCAATGCACATTCAAGAAAGTTGGAGTGTAAACAAATCAATCCCGGACATCTCTAGGACACAGAGCAAACTTGTCTCCTTTTTTTCCTGGCAGCTAAGACATCAATAGCTCGGTCTTGGAAAGCCGAAAAGGTTCCATTCACTTTGGTGCTCTCTAAAGTGAATTGGATCATGAATAGCCCCCATGATTGGGTCAGTCACTGCAATAATATCCCTCAGCATTGGCGTAATTTAATGCAATAATAACCCACTGCATTGTTGTTTGTGCCTGCAATAATCACCCCAGCATTGGTCTGAGTGGCTGAAATAATACCCCCCCCCCACTGGTGTTCAGTAGTAGTGCTAATAATCCCCCCTCCCCCATTGGCAGTCAGTGCAGTGGCAGTGAAATTCAACTCCAGCCCACACATTGATGGTCAGAGAAGTGTTAGTGAAATTTAACCCACTCCCCAGCATTGGTTAGTTCAGTGGCAGTGAATTAACCGCCCAGCATAGGTGGTCAGTTCAATGGCAGTGTGGCCGTATAATTTAACCTTTACCTAATCATATGTTCCCACACTGTTCTCTTCTCTTCCCAACATGGGTGAGACAATACTTGTACTGTTGGGTGTAGAGAACTCTACCTGACAGTGCTATCTATTTCAGTGCTGGGTGACACAGAGACCATTTCAGCACCTGTCATCCGTCTGCTGCTCTGCAATGAGTTCAGTTGCCCAACAGGTGGCAGACCCAGTGGGAAAGCCAGCAGGCCGCATGTTGGACACCATGGCTCTAATCTATAAGAACATCTACATAAAATATAACAATATATTAAAATTAATAAATAAAAATAAGGTAACTGGGCCCCTGCAGATTACATAAAACTACATTCAAACTGAGCTCCCACTGTAAAAAGATGGTAGGGGTTTTTGGCCCTTTTGGCAGAAGAAATATGCAAAATCTCTATTATTCACCCTCCTTAATTTGCATGTTCTCCCTGTTCTTGGTTGGGTTACATTATGGCAAAAGCCATCCCAGCAAGCAAGAATTTATTTCCCCTTTAACCGCCTTGCAGGGATGGATATATAAAGATAAATTACAGAACTAAAATGGGTACTTTAATATATCCTTTCCCTCTCCGGTTTATATTTTTTAGTTGTTTTTTTCACTGGGAATGGAACTTCCCAGTGAAAGCTGTCCCGCTGCCCTTAGCAGATATAACATATTTTATTCCATTTCACTTTTTTTTTTTTACAAGAGTTGTAAGACACTGATGGCTACCTAAAAATCACCATCCACCCAGAGAAATCTCTTTTGGGTTGATGTATCCGCAAAGACTTTAGATAAATTAAAATATTCCTTTGACGCCTTATGTATATTGTTTTAGACCTGCAGATATTTTTAAATAAACAAGTCCTGCTTTTTAATGTAGTTTGTTGACCCTGGGGTTTCTTCTTGCTAAAAGCCCCTCTTATTTCTATTGTGCCCAGCATATACATGTAATTCTGCCCTACTTTTGTGTAGGACCAAATGCAAAACATTTAGTGGTCCAAAGAAATCAAAATGAGCATGTGATATAAAGAAAACACATACATATTCTTTTCATGCCACAAAAAAATGGAAAATGCAGTAAAGGAATTACACCTTTTGTGGGTAATTGGACTCTTCTACCTATTTCCTAAAGCCCATAATTATATTACTGCTGGATAAACCTGCCTCACTCTTCACCCTTTTGAAAGTATGTCCCCGCTGACTATTTTCCCACTTTCCTCTAATGTGAACTGACAGGCCAAGATATGCAGAGTAAGCTTCAAAACCCGGTAATTGTTTTTCAGAGAAAATAAGTTGAATCTGCCGGGTAATAGAACAGCCGCGCTGATTAGTCTTCATTGGGGCTGCCTGAAGGACTAGGCTGACACCTGTCTAAAGTCCCTCTCTGTTCGCACTAGTGCTGATCCCTCTATTCTGCCTGTCACACTGCAGGAGGAAGAGACCTAAGGACCGAGACTTGAAAGGCCTCCCCCTGAACCTTGTCATGCTTTAGCTATTCATCGAGCATTACATAAAAGCCTTGAAAACAAAGATGATTCCAATGCTTTTCAAATGCAAGAAGCAAGAAGTGTTAATGCAGAAGGGCAGCGCGGGTTTCTTTGTTTACATGTACAGGTGTTTGAATAAGTTAGAGGACAACTTCTAACAAACTAGGATGTAAGGAGTTTATTATGTTTGCATTTATTCAGTGCAAAAGCTTACTTAAAGCACACACAGAGACAGTAGATTTTTGTCTTCCTTTGAATTTAAAATAGGTTTATTTTCACCTTTTGCTTTTCAGGAAATAAGAGGCTAGTTTGTCATGGAAGCGCTTAATATTTTCTTACTACTTTATCCTAAATCATGCACATGGTTTTGGCAAAAACATTCTGCCATAGGGAAAGAGTTTTTAGCATCTGGTCTGCAATGTATACAACAACATATAACGCGCCACGATAACAAAAATATATATATATATTCAGTGGTTGCTTGGGGAAATGTAAAACATTAAGTGAAAACTGCTTTTTGAAACAAACCATGACTGTATGGTTACAAATTGTAACTTACAATGTGAGTGCTCTCGTGTGTTGATTGTTAAATATTTTATTATCAATAGATTTTGATTATTTAAAAAACACAGGAACTATTTTTTAAATGTTTTTATATACAAAGTTATCAGGTATATATGAGCATATATTGTACATGCAGGATAGTTGGCTGAGTATGAAGATGTGAAATAATTTGTCAAGTCTACTCCTAGGCAGGCCAGTTTGGTGCTTTACCACTAAAACAGTGTTTTGTAACCATCTATACATTAGCCATACCCATCAGGGGTTTGAACTAAGGGATTGGAGTATGGGACTGTTTGTTTTTTTCTTTTCTTGATTTAACAAGAAATAAAATTCTCTTTATTATTGAATCTGAAATATGTAGCTCAATTTCATGTTTTGATTGCCCAAAAATAATTGCATAAATCTCACTAGTCGTAGCTAGATTGAATATTTGTGATTTGCTGTTTTAAATAAACACTTTTAATATAATTCTTATGATTTCCCTTTAGCTGTTCTGTTCCTAGCTATCCATGTGCAAACTAAAACCAGGCCATTTACCTCTCTTGATGTCATATATTTACCTAATAGAACTCTTGATGATAATGATGATTTTAGCAGTTTGGTGAAGGGGATAAGCAAACACATTGAGCCGACCACTGGAGGTCTGTAATCGTAAAATGGTTACGGACATATTATGGAGGGAAGAGGCAAAACAGTGAGTTAAAGGAAAGTGGCACCACTGGGTGTTAGCCAGAGTTGCACACTGCATAAACCCTTCCAAATTGGAGACCTATAGATGTTTTTGCTGAAAGCTCAAACATGGCATGTTTTCTCATTATGTGCTGTATTTATATGAGGAAAGCCTGTGTGTGTTGAGGGCATTTGAGGAGGGTATACTTTTTCATTTATTTACATAGGAGTGGATACAGTTTCTCACAACAATACAAAATGAAAGATGACAGACAGAGAAAAAAACATGCCTGAAATGCACTTTATTCCAACCATCTGGTTGCATCTTGTTTACAGCTCCGTGTGCATTTATTGCTTATTAATCATGCTTACTCAGGGATTTTAATTACTCCCCGTGTAACTGGTCTGTTTTGAACTCAGAAGTTGACCTTTCTTATTTCCCTGTTCCTTTAAACCATTAATCATACATAATCAACACCAACAGGGCAGTGCCACCAGAGGCTCCCCCTTTTCTGCAGCCTTCAACACTGAGCCAGCAAGCTGACTGCAGCTTCACATTATCAGCATCCAGGCATATCTTAATTAATGACTCTACTAGACAAAAAAGCAGTGTTCGTCTAAGTACACGCAAATTCACAACCCTTCCTCCTCCTGCTCCCCTGTCACTGTCTCTGAAGTTTGCAGTTTTTAAAGTCTATATGTAAAACAAAGAAAATGTGTATATTGTAGATGTTGTTAACCACTGAAATGGATAGCTACAAATATTTTCATTTTGTATGCTTTAAGTACTAACATATGACAAATAATTGCATATAATTTGTTTATTTTAGACAGTAAATAGCATCATAGTCCCATCAGTCCCTATTTGCCAGTGTAGGTTCAATTCTCAGGTTGTCAAAGAGCTATTAGGGTTCAGTGGACTGTGGCTCATGGAATCAGGGTATAGGGTTCAGTTTTTAGTTTTTGCAATGATATAGTGTTTATAAACCGTTTTACTGGCTAATAGGTCTTTATTCAGTGCAGGATACCTTACCCAGTTGTTAGCTCCTCCACAGCCAGCACTGAATTGGCTATCAATTACCTAAGTGAGCAGTGCCTTCACTCCCCTGGCTATGTAACAGTGCTCGGGCCTAAGGTTTGGCTGCTAGGTCCAGGCACTGTCACAATGTGTAGCAGGTCACATGCTCCTCCATATTTGGATGTACAGGAGGGGCAAGGAGGTGTGAGGGAGTGCAGATAAGATGAGCATATGGGGGTCAGGGGATGCCCTTTGAGAGACAAATTTGCTTTTGCCTGCATGGGCAGAGTGACAGTGTCTCTTTAAGCTCTACAACCTGGTGACCTCCCTGCCTCCAGCCAATAGTTGGGCAGCTAAGGTGCCGCAGCAAACCGTTGAGCTCATCCCTCTGCTCATTTTGCTGTCTTCTCTTGTCGGCATGGCCCTGTGCAGTGCAGGACACCTGACTGGCACCTAGTGCTGCCACTCCCTCTCCAAGAATCCCTAGGTTCAGAGAGAGAGAGAGAGAGATACATTTCTGTTCTCAGTTTCTCTCAGATGGGTTGTTTTTCTTTTACTGTGCAAAGTTTGCATGTTTCTTTTAAAGTTTAATTTTATTTGTAAAATGTTTTAATTAACATTTCACTACAGCTGGTAGTTGACTTATATTTATTGCCATTTACTACCCTTATAAGTAGAGATGGCTATTATAAACGCCATCTTATGGAAAGTGAAGAGATTTCACTCCAGATCAAAATGGTTGGTCATTTTAACTTTTCTTAACCAATAGGCCGGTCAGTCTAACATCGGTAGTTTGTAAAATGCTAGAGGGCATAATAAAGGATTATCTGGTAGAATTTGTTCAGGAAAACGGGATAGTTAATGACAATCAGCACGGGTTCAGGAAAGACCGTTCCTGCCTAACTAACTTGCTAACTTTTTATGAGGGGGTAAGTAGAGATATGGACGGAGGTAAGCCGGTGGATGTGGTATATCTGGATTTCTCAAAGGCTTTTGATACGGTACCACACAAACGCTTGCTACACAAGCTGAGGGCTATGGGCATAGATGAGGTGGTGTGTACGTGGATAGAGAACTGGCTACGGGAACGTGTCCAGAGGGTATCTGTAAATGGCACCTTTTCAGACTGGGCTAGTGTAATGAGCGGTGTGCCTCAGGGTTCTGTGCTGGGTCCCATATTGTTCAACTTATTTATTAATGACATCGGGGAGGGTGTTAACAGCGATATTTCCGTGTTTGCGGATGACACCAAAATAGGGAGGGTAATAGACACGGACTTAGACACTATAACATTACAGGAGGACCTGGATAAAATAGGGGAGTGGGCATTAATGTGGCAGATGAGGTTTAATGTCGATAAATGCAAAGTAATGCACTTTGGAATTAAAAATAAACAAATGGGTTATACAATTATGGGTATGCCGCTGGGGAAGTCAGAAATGGAGAAGGATTTGGGGGTCATTGTAGACCACAAACTGAAAGGTAGTTTGCAGTGCCAGGCTGCTGTAAACAAAGCTAGCAGGGTCTTGTCCTGTATTAAAAAGGGGATGTATTGCAGGGACAAGTCTATAATTTTGCCACTTTATAGATCATTGGTTCGACCTCATCTGGAGTACGCGGTCCAGTTCTGGTCACCAGTACTAAGAAAAGATGTCCTTGAGTTGGAAAAAGTCCAGCGAAGGGCAACCAAACTAATTAGGGGTATGGAGGACCAGAGCTACGAGACGAGGCTACTAAATTTAAACATGTTCACATTAGAGGTGAGGAGATTAAGGGGGGATATGATTTCCATGTACAAAATGTTTAATGGTGGTAGCAACATTAGCGATAAACTGTTTAAAATTAACTCCGTTACAAAAACTAGAGGCCATCACCTAAAATTGGTGGAAAAAAAATTCCAGCACAAGGGGCGAAGGGGGTTCTTCACAGTAAGATCAGTTAGGGTCTGGAACTCACTGCCACAGGCGGTGATTTCAGCAAATAATGTGGAATTGTTCAAGAAACTTTTGGACGATTTCTTAAGGGACCGTAATATACAGGGGTACAGGTACTCCTAGAATGAGATCCTAATAGGTTGGACTTGATGGACTAATGTCTTTATTCAACCTCAAATACTATGTAATAAACACTTTCCAGAAGACACTTAATAATGACAATTACATCCTCATTCTCAAAAACACAGTGGGTGGGCTATTGCTATAACATTACCTATTCAAGAAGGGTCAACATTTTAGTCCACAAATATATTTCCTTTTTCCCCTTTGAACTTAAAGTGAACCTATGCTGGCAAAAAGCCTAACAAAGTAACAGTATGCCCTAACAGCAGGCAGCACAAGGTGCCTAGTATTACTTGTGTTTAGAAGTAAATTCTCCTATGCATGCAGTTCAGACAGCTCCTCCTTTTGGAAAACCTTAATGGCAGCCACTGAGTATTGCTTTGATTAGTATATACAATAAAATTTACATTTTTAAAGTTCACATTCAACCTGGATCTGACAGGCATGGTCAAGCCCCAACATGTTAAGGCAATTGAATAGCTATTTCCCATTTTGTCCCTTTCACTCTTTTTACATTGGTCCTCACTGGTCATGACATTATCTTGTATATATCTAATATAAGGTTCAATGGATGTGCTGGCAACACTCTTATTTGGGAAAATCTTTCCCTACAGACTATGCTGCAGTGGTGCTTATTTTATTTTTTTTGTCCCCAAGACTGCAAGAAAAAAATATGGTATTTGTACTTTTTTTTTTTTGCTCAGTATTACATCTAGTACCAGCTCAACATCTACATCTAGTCTAGTAATCAAGCACATACATTGGACTCAAAGGCACACAGAACAAAGCTGTGGCCGAAAAGCTTAAAACCCAGCTACAGCTCAAACTTTTTTTTAATAAGACACTCAATAAAATACTTTTAAAGTAAAATGGGAAAGGGTTAGTATCACTGCCAGATTATTATTTCTGTCTGTGTCTTTCTGTCCCAGTGACAACTGCTCTCATTTCTTGTCCTGCTGTCACATGGACTGGAATTGACATAAAAAATCCCCAGTGAGTTATGTGCAGCTATACTCAATCAAAAATGAAAGAGTTTTTGTGTCTTAATTTGAGAGATTTTTAATTATTTCCTGTCTACTAGATAGGACAGGAAGTGAGACAATATTTGCCCACTTCTTGGGTGACATACCTAATAGGAAGGAAGAAGAAATCCCCACAAATGGGTATCCAGGCAGCAGTAAAAACCCATTTTATAGTAGAGTTGTTGTTGTCTCCATCAGGGAGATTTCCTCTCACTTTCTGTCCAGGTGCTAAGTGTCATTAAGAACAACATGAGAACCTCTTCAATGGGTAAACAGACAATATTTAAAACTTGACAAAGGCTCTTACCCTTTCCTTCTCTACAACTAAAAACATGATTTGACCAGATTTGGACAGTCATTTCTTTGCAGTGTATGTTTTATGCTGACCATCTGTGCTTTAACGAACACAGCAGTACATGTACAACTCTATCTTTTGCAGCCCTGGCTTCACACCATCCAGTAGCGTGCTTTGTCCAGCCAACTAAGCATTGTCTGCCTAAAATCACCCCATTTCACTTTGCCAAGCATTAACGGGACTTCAGGAATTTAAGTCAGGAGGTTGTGCTTCCAAAATCCGAAGTATCAGTTTTAGGTGGACCTCTAAGAGCCATGTCACTGATTATTTCAAAAATATTTTGTATATAACAAGCACTGGCATTGAAAATACATAAATACAGGGCACAATGCCACATAGTCTGATATTTATCAGTTTATTAGGTTTTCCCTGAAAATATACTGTAGGTAAACATGATTTGATATTGCTAGCTTGTTAAATTGGGAGTTAAACAATACATTCATCCAAGTAGAAGATAGATTCATTGATTAATTTGGGATATATTGATACAAATGTGGGGGTGGGGGGCACTTGTTTGCAGTTATCTGTAGCTATCATATGATTGGTGATTGTAAAATAATATGTAGTATGATATGCAATATGTAGGACCTTGCACAGTCAACTGATTTTAACAGAAACTTATCTTGTGGTGTCTGCTCTTTGTAAGACATTTTTGCTTTTAAGCATTTAAAATGCCTGACAGGTTTGTGTTAAGCCACTTTGCAAAAATGAACTCTTTTGTAATTAGCACATAGACTGGGTATGACATGCTGGTGTTTTTCTGCAGCATGTAACCCTCTTGCTCCTTCTTTGTGGCGATCAGCCAGTTAAAGAATATTAATTTAATTGTGACTCCAAGTTACCTTTAGCCAGACTGACCAGTGTCCCTAGATGTGTCACCATTTAAAGAGGAAACAAGATGTCACCAGCACACTGGAGAAAAATGTCCAACCAAAACGTCTTTTATAGATGCATATTGACACAAGAATGGCAGCAAAGTTTCAGGGTCATGCGGGGTCCTTTCTTTAGGCACAGTATGGCAATAATGCTGAAGCAATCACCTTTTATATACAAAAACATCACATGTGTTGAAACCGGTGCAGAAATTGGAACAAGACCACCCCCCCAACATTATCATGATGTTACATTCCTGCCATAATGTACGCATAATATTGGACAGTATCCTAGTAAACAGAAATAAACAAATATGTTGCAAGAATTAAAGTAGTATTAAGGTCTGGGTGTTTTTTACCTTAATGCACTCTCTGCATCAGGGTAAAAACAGCCCAGGACCTTTTTTTTACCCCAGACTCCCCCACACTTACCTCTCAGCTGCGCTCGTCCCCGCTGCCAGTCCCAAAGCGATCCTCCATACCCCGAACTTCCGGGTTGCAGGAGGAGGATACTGATGGCAGAGGAGCCCTAGGCTCCTTCTGCCATCAATTAAAGAAGAAAAGGGAGTGGCCTGCCACAGGGCTGTGTGTGTCTATGGACGACGGGGGGGGGGTGGGGGGGGGGGGGGAAGAGCATGGCGGGGACACACTAGAAAACGAGTAAAGAAGTACTTTTTTTAAAAAAACAGCCTCCAGCAAAGGAGGGTCTCCTTAAAGGAGAAATGTTTTAAAAAATGTGGCTTTAATATCACTTTAAGTATGCTCATGAAGAAACCTGTGTGTTGTGTTGCAAAGACCTATTTGACACACTAGAGCAACTTGCTTCAATGTGCTGTAGAAATAAACATTGGCTTTTTGCACCTTTAAAACTTTAAAGTCGGTGGCCACCTGTAAATGTTTGGTGAATGTCACATTCACTGCTTTATGAATATGCACCATAATTATTATGTAATTTCCTATAATGCCATATTTTTAGTGTTGTGAATGTAAGCCCTCTGTAGGAGTAGCATAGTCCCTTATTGGTTTATCCTTCTATTAGGCCCTTAGTTTCATTTGAGTTTGTCATGCTTCAAATTGATAATTAATATTTATTAACTTGAATATGTACTTGCCTAATATGCATATAGGATGGAGAGTGGGAGCAGACCCAGGAGCTGCTCTGTGTGCTCAGTGAGACAGGGAGCATTGTGCTCACAGTGCTTCCTGTCCCAGCTGTCACAAACCAGGCTACACAGGTACCCGAGCACAATGCTCTGCTTGATCACCTGTGTTGGAGTGCAGCGGAGACATCAAGGGTCTAATAGACCCAAAATATCTCCACAAAGAGAACCTCCCACTTCCATATGCTACCACACAAGAGCTTGTTAGCCACTGTGTGATAGCAATAAAGTTAAGTGGAAAAAAATAAGTCATATAAAATAATAAAATACATGCTGCTCCGACATCTGCATGTGAATAAACAGGTGCGTGTGGGGCATGCATGTGTATATAAACGATGATTGCGCCACACGTTAGGTATCACCACGAATGAGAAAATATTTTTGGGTCGCGACTTAATGACCAAGGACAAATGTGGGTCCTGAGGTTACATAGGTTGAGAACCACTGCTCTATAGCATGCGACCACCAAATTCCTATAAATGTATTAAATAATCTGTGGCTAGGGTCAGTTTTTATATACCTGAACTGTTGAAAAGGGGCTTCTGATCCTTATGGGATTCAGATGTTAAAACGTGACGGCATTCAAAGGACTGAGTAAACTACACTAAGGCTCCCTTCACACCTAGTCTTTTGTAGTGCGTTTTGTGCCCTAAAACGCTAAAAAAAAAAAGCACGCCCAAAACAAAATCCCATTCCTTTCTATGGCCATGCTCATATCTGAGCGTTTTGTCACTTGTAGCAAATCACCCGCCGCTGGAAAAAAGTACATGAGCTCTCTGCATAGGTTATGTGCAGCCCAGTGATGAGGTCACCACTACTGTTACAAGGTAATATTCAGGTTTTCAAAGGCATTGGTTGTACACAAAGTGGATTTATATCCTTTGTGGCTACTACAGAATATATTTGAACTTAAGTTTTTTAAAGTGCAGTTGTGGTATGTTCAGCTGCATGTACTGTATGTATTAGAGCTTTTATTGTTTTATATTGGGTGGGGGTGTTTTGTACATATGCTATAAATCAATATTAATGATTACATGTCTGTAGAACTTGGCTTAACATATTCTGTATGATCTCAGTTTCTGCCCTGCACAGCAATTTAATATAAGTATTTTATGAAACCAAGCACTATTGAAACCATATACAGTGTGACTGTGTAAATCAGATTCCTTCCATTTCTGAATGTGTATAAATATGTGTTTAAAGGAAATGCTCAGTAATTTTGTTTTATGCTTAGCTATTAGAGTCTGCTTCCCGCACCATTCATCAGTAACAATTCTTCCTTTAAATTACAGCCACTTGAAAGAGTTATAACAGCTGAAGACTCACTTAGGGGCCTCTTTTGCAGTTTTATAATCGGAAGCCAAAATAATGTTCATTACAGTTTTATCTTTACTATTTCAGTTGTTACTGCATCATTTATTTGTTAATTTATTACCTTCAGTGTCAAAGATGAAGACGTAGAAGCTTTTCTGTTAATTGGGCAGGCATGCACCTCTGACTTTACTCATGACAAGCCAGTTCTTTGTGTAAAATAGACAGCTTACAGTCCACAACAGTGTTTTTATTTTACATATTTCAAAAAAATATAGATTAGGATATCTATCTTGAATGGGAAGTATTCTAAGGCTGATCATCTGTTTTTGTATGGACATCTTGAAGATAGAACATTGTAAAACACACTGACACACTGCTGTCATCTGCAGTCCATTGTTCAAAAGTAGGCAATGTCTGTCAGAAATGAAGTGAACAGTGCACATAGCTGATGCACTAAACTTGCTACCATGCCATAAAATCTATTGTATCCTCTGATTTGCATCCATGCTAAAATGCTAGTCACACCAAAAGGTAATGCCAATGTTTTATGAGAACCCACACTCTACTAAATTATTTTGGACATTGGCCAACTAAAATTAAAAACCTTCGGTTTCACATTCTCAATAGGAAGGCAACAACAATGTAAACGTTTAAAAGATCAATATGTGATGGCTCCCACATTTGTCCACTCCTAACCAATAGATGTAATAGTATTGCTTCTCAGAAAGTTGACCAAATCCTGTAAGGGTTATTGTGGCAACTATTGTCTCCGCTATTATTTCTGAAGCTCCCAGAAATTTTAAAACAGCTAAAAATCTGGGGACTGAGTTGGCAGTGTTATGCTTTTTCAAGCAACTAAGCAAACCTCTATACTTTTGGACCTTCCAAAGATCACTTTTCCTTTCTTCTCATAAAAAGTTAACATTGAATGAAGATGACAGGTTTAGACTGTTAAAGCCCAACATGCTGTTCTAGCAAAAACATTTTATTTCATTTCGGATAAAGCTGGGGAGGGTTATCGGCTCTTTATTGGAAGATTCCACCTCGCATCTTATCAGGAATTAAGAAACGGTTAAAAATTGTTACCTCTGCCTCACACTATTAAAAAAACTAACAAACATAACAGATTTTTGGCTAGAGTTATGCTTTTAATAGTTATTACCTTCAACCTCATAAAATATCTAAACCTGTTGTGTTTTTACTAGAAAAAGTGCCCTATTCCACTTTATATCTTCCAGAAGGCATTACAATTAGAACTAAGTAGTTATATAAGCTTTCTTTGGTTGAGATACAATATGCTGTCATCCGTTTGCTACAACATGAAGAATGCTTTGTAAAATCATATCATATATCGCTGCTGCCCAAGAGTCCACTTTGGTGCTTACTGCACCACATGCTTTGTCATTTGTGATGCATTGATGGTGAAATGAACCTAAACTGTGAAATCTAGTGGGAAGGTGTAATCTTTTTTATAAAGGGACTAGTCTCTAAAGTCTGCGTTTTCTGCTATGCACATGTGTTGTGCATAGTCACACCTTGGAATGAGTAGGAAGAAATGTTTCAACAAGTTCAGTTTTCTACACTACCAGTTTCTCATGATGTGCACATAGTGACTGCAGATAAATATGTTATATCCCATCTAACAATATAAAGCTTTTGGAAACCCAAACAAGTGGGGAAGTCATGCCCAAATTGATACACAGTAATTTCTCTGTCACCTCTTTTTTTGCATGCAAATATTAGCTTAACAATAGGAATTGTATATGTAGAAAGGCCGCCCCTACATGTATAACCATTTCAGATCCATGAAATTAGAATCCAGTGTTCCATGTTAGGTGCAAATAATTAGAAACTCATTTGGGAGTGTTAAGATGGAACCAATCTTATTTAAACCTCAGACATCTAATTACTGGTGGTCTCTTTGCTACTGGCATGAGTGGGGTCCTCATGCCAAGACCAATAGAGCTCTCTAAAACCCTCAGAAAGAAAGTTTTGGATGCCCATGAGTCTAGCAAGGGATTTAAAAACATCACATCAAGATTTTTTAAATCCACCATTCTACTGTAAGGAAAAAATCAACAAGTGGCGTAGATTTCAACCAATGGCTAATTTGTCCGGGATATGTCGGCTCAGCAAATTTGCCCAAACAGATGACCATTTGACGATAAAAGAAGCCTCTAAGTACCCCAACATTTCATATCGGGGTGTTCGGTAACTCTTGCAACAGTTAGGATCAAAGTGCATGCATCTACAAGCAGTGAGGGATTGCACCAATTCAGCCTGCATGAGAGGTGTGTTAAGAAAAGCCTTTGGTGTGCAAAAATGAAAATTTAATCAAGATTAAACAATGGAACAATGTGCTGGAGACTGATTGGTTGTTTGGTCACAGTTATAGTAGACCTATTTGCTGCAAACCAAAGACAGTATTTCAGGAGAAGACACAAATAAAAACTGAGGTATGGTAGTGGAAATATCCTGGTTTTGGGGTTGCTGTGCTGCTTCAGGGCCTGGGCAGCTCGCAGTCATCGAGTCAACTATACATTCTGCATCATCTCAAAATGCGCTTATTGAAAATGTAGGCTATCTGACCAAAAATCGATCCAGAAATGAGTCTTTCATTTTGATAATGTATTGAAACACACTAGAAAATCCACAAAGGAATGGCTTAAAAAGAAGGAATAGTATTTATGGGCTACCCAAGTCAAAGCCCTGATTTGATTTCCACTGAAATTTTGTTGAGGAATTTTTAAACAAGCAGTTCATGCAAGGAATCCCACAAACATCCTGCAACTGAAGGAACTTTGTGGAAGTGCAGTGGTCAATCATTTCACTGAGTCAATGTCAGAGACCGGTATGGTGTTATAAAAAATGCCTACAAGAAGTCGTTTTTGCTACAGGGGGCAATCCCAGCTTTGGATGCCAAGGGTGTACTTATTTTTCCACACCATTACATCTGTTGATATTTTTTGTTAAATACATGATTGCAAAGGCAATTTTTCTTGTGTTTTAGCTCGAGTATATCACATTTATCTGTAGACACTGTTTAAATAGATAAAGGTCTAATGTTTGCCTGTACTTGGGACCAATAACTAAATAACCATATATAATTCTATTGACTGACAAGGCCTTCATTTTCATAAAACAGTTGCTACATTTCTACTGACCGTTTTCTAGTGTATATATTAGAATGCCTTGCTTGGGCTTGTACTCAAGAAACCTGCAACATGTTGTTTGATCGATGTTTCTGAAGCTCTCCAATTTCTTGTTAGTGCTTGTTGAAAAGAATGCATATGGTTTCTGAACTCATAAAAACCATGTAGATGCAAAGTAAAGCATTCAACTCTCTTAATACTGCCACCTCCATATTGGATCCCTCATTTATTTGCTCACATTGATATGACCTCTCTTGCTAAATGCTGTCTGTGAGGAAGATGTAGGATATTATAGTATGCTTTTCCCCATTCCTCAGACTTCCAGTCCTAAAGTATCAATTCTAGAGCAATTCTGGTTGATGTCATTATATTAATTGGCTTTTGTGGATTTCATTATTGATTTCATACACTGAGGAAATTTGGCCCTTTTAATTATTTTGTTATGGGGAATGCTGATTCTTGTAGTATTTCTTGGCAGTAAATGGGTTTCTTCCCAGGGGTGCATGTTCTGTAAATATGAAAAGCTTCTGTCTCAAGTACTGAAGTTACGACTTTTGTCTCTTTTGAGATCTGCCACTCAGCTGTCTTTAAAGGCCAAACAATCAATAAGGGTTCAGTGTTAGTATACATAGTTACATAGTATTTGAGGTTGAATAAAGACATTAGTCCATCAAGTCCAACCTATTAGGATCTCATTCTAGGAGTACCTGTACCCCTGTATATTACGGTCCCTTAAGAATGTGATTATAATGAGACACTGAAATACAAACAACAGCTTGTCAAAACTGCCCTTCTTTACAAAAGTGCAGCCTACAAAGCATATATCATACCAATCTTAGCAGACATTTCTTGTTTGCAGAAGTGTGTGACAAAATATATTTAAAACAGTAGCAATAGCTTCATAATGGGTGTACTGCACAGCCACAATGTGCATTTATTTGTACCCTTTGGCAACCCAGAGTAATCTGTGAGGTATAAGAACAAGCATATGTTACTTAAAAGCAAAATAGTGTATCTGTAGCGAAACTTTTTTTTTTGGACAGAGCAGATCATTTTTAGTTTTTTGTTTCTAATGTTTGTCTGTTCAAATATTTTGAAAAAGTCAACAATTTCCATGGGGGGTACTTAGTTTGTTAACATGACTGTACATATTTTATTCAGTTTTTAAAGAAGGAAAGGAGTAGGTTAAACCATTATTTTTAATAATAATGTGCAGGTACTATTTTTTGCAATTTCAAAAGATTGGAAAAATAAAATAGAAAATATGTCATATGCAAATCATCTGGGCACCATTCTAGTCAATACTTGGCAACACTCTATTTGTGTGACTCACACAAATCACAACTTTCATACATTTCTAACAGTCGGTTAACAATATTTATATTCCAGCATTGGACATTTTCCCCACTTTTTCATGCAGAACATTTTCAGTCCAGAAGTAATTTAGGTTAGTATGCAAGCACTGTATGTTTGATATCTGCCCATAGATTTTCAGTAACTTTAAACTGGGTCTGTGAAGGCCAGTTCCAGAGAATGTATTCTTATATAGAGTGGGGAAGGGCTGCCGCTAAAGCCTTTGTCACAATTATGTCCATGTTATTGTGATTTCTTTTATTTTCTTCTCTTTCCTAGAACAATGTTATTATGCAAGAACACAAACAGCAACAAAGATGCTATTTATTGGAGTTGGGAAAGTTTAGAACCCCTGTTTAGGTTTTTATTGTCTGTAATGTCATTGGGAGAAACTGTCCTTATTTTCTATGTGACCATTGTTACAGCAAGTGAAGAGGAATTTCACCAGCAGGGCAACAGACAAGCACTACAAACCTGACAAAGGTTTTACTTTTTTCAAAAATACCCAAAGCTAAGATAAAGTTTTGAGGGTGGTTTTTTCATCTCTTGATGTAGTTCATGTTTGATGATAAGATACATTTTAAATCATTTTCTTTTTGCAATATCCATGCTTTCTCAACTTCAGTGCTTTTGCTTACTGTGGTACAGTATGTTCCCAGAAGCAATTTTGATCTCTTTTAAAAAGAGATAGCAATAAAGCTGTATCTATACTTAAGATAATATAATTGTGCGCTCTTTTGTATCGAGTGAATGTCTGAATAATGTACTTTGGTGTAAGGTGAATGTCTGTGGAATATGTAGCTGAACGTGAGAATTCCAGTTCCAGGATGTTAGTACCACATAATGATATGTAAGCCATGTTCAATGCAGCAGTACTGTAAGCCCAGGCCAGCATGATGACACACCAGCAGTGGGTGGTGTGTTAGCGGGGGGGATTTTGGGTTTCACAGAAGTGGATTGAAATATTCCGGCAGTCATTCATCCTGGAAGAAGATCGCCATCTAGTGGATGAGTGGACTTTCTGCAGGGGACAGAGCCAAATTGAAGGTTAGTAATACATCAACATTTCCTTTTTTTTTTTCTTTTTACTATTGATGGGTAATTCATTCATATATATTTTTTCAAACATGGAGTTCTACTTTAGTTTAAAGGTAATAAGTATGCAGCTAGAACTTGGAGATTTAAATACCATATTTGTCAGAAGGATGACATTTGTATTGTCACATATTTAGTGTGTTGTTGGTGGAGATCCTCCAGTATCTGCAATGCAAATTTTAAAATGACTAGTCTCCGAATACTGTAGTTGTAATATAAGGCACGTGTATAGCAACAGTAGTATCTGCCTGCTATTACTCTTCCCAGGCTTTTCAGCCATAGTGTATATTGAAAGGTTGGTTAACATTCACATATGAGCATTCTTGCATTTCCCAAGCGGTGATGGATCACTGCCTGGCTCTTTGTTTCTAAAAGTCACTACACTGTCCCCTAGTGATGGATAGCAGTGCTCTGCAGCTACTCCTGACCTCTACAAAATCTAACAATGAACGTTTTTAGAGGTCACCATGGTACTTGTAATATAAAAAGCATTTTTAGTTTTTATCTTGCTATGCACTAAAAAATGCAAATTAGCTCAGATGACTGCACTCATTTCTATTTATTAATAATTCTTTTTATTTTTATAACTTTATAAATTTTTCTTGAAATGTACACAATATAGTGCATTTTAGCAGTTGACCCATCATACAAAAGGGAAAAGTTCCAATATTTAAAGGTTTCAGCACAGAAGAATTGGCATTTGTGAACACAACGGGCAACACCTTTGCTCATCTTGGTCTATAATTTTCTTTTTGTATCTGCTAGAAGCAGGAGTAACAACTAAATACACTCATGTTCAAATTGGTCTTCCAGCCTTCATACATCAGACTGCTGCTATTACAGAGACATGCAACAATTTCCGTAAACTCCACTCCATAGTTCATCTGAGCTGTAGTACAGTGTATTTTAACTCCCATTTTCAAGCGTTCACAGCAGGTTATGTTTTCCAGGGTTCGATTACGGACTCATTAGACATTACAGATGTTTCATTTGAGGAAAATCCTGAGTACATGACCACTTAGGGAAACTAGAGTTGAGAAACATTATTAAAGTACAGTTATATTTCTTATTTCATGTCACCTGACATTGGGACACCTGCTACAGAACCCCACCTTGCCACCTTTCCCTACTGTGTTATCAAGTTGCACCTTGATACCACACATGAAGCATTCTTGTATGAAATGTTTTCTCTTCTGTTCATTGAAGGATACAGTGGAGATCTTAAATCTCTGACTATAAGGTCATAGTGCCACCTTTAGGAGCAGGACACAAAGCAAAAAACAAAATCACAGCCTGGGGCGGCCCCTGGCAGTGGCCAAAACCCCTATCTTCCATAGGCAGCTCAGTTAGTCATAAAGCAGTATATAGATAACAACTGGCCACAGACCAGAGGGGAGGGTGCGCTGTCCTTCAATGAACGCAGAGAAAAGGATTTTATGGTGAATACAAAAATCCTATTTTCTCTTCTATTCATTGAAGGACACAGAGGAGATCTTGAATCTCTGAACATACTGTACGGATGTCCAAAAGCAGTGTCTACTAAGGGGTTGGAAACTCCACATAGAATTAGATATAGAATTCTAACTACTCTACAGCCCTGGGCCCTCTTTGTTGTATTTTTTGTTTCAAAATGCGCCAAATATTTTCAATTGGTAAAAGGCCAGTTAAGCACCCAAACTCTTCTTTTACGAAGCCATGCTGTTGTCTTAAATGCAGTATGCAGTTTACCATCCTGCTGAAAATATGCAAGGCCTTCCCTGAAAAGGACGTTGGATGGGAGCATATGCTGCTTTAAAACCTTGATTTATCTTTTAGCATTTATGGTGCCTTTTCAGATGTGCAGGTTGCCCATTCACTACACAATAATGCACCCCCATACCATCAGAGAAGCAGGCTTTTGAACAGAGTGCTGATAGCAAGACAGAAGGTCCCTCTCCTCTTCAGTCTGGAGGACACAGTGCCCATGGTTACCAGAAAGAATGTCAGATTTCAATTAGTCTGACCACAGAACAGTCTTCCACTTTGCAACAGACCATTTTAAATGAGCTTTGGCCCACAGAAGATGACGTAGTTTCTAGATCATGTTCATATATGGCTTCTTCTTTGCATGATAGAGCTTTAACTTGCATTATTGGATGGCACGGCAAACAGTGTTCACAGATGGTGATTTTTGGGCATATTCCTGAGCCCATGTAGTAATGTCCATCACAAAACCATGACTGTTTTGTGAGCAGTGCTGTCTGAGGGCCCAGAGATCATAGGCATTCAGTATAGTGTTTCGACCTTGTCCCTTGCGCACGGAGATTTCTCCAAATTCTTGGAATCTTTTGATGATATTATGTAAATGATGATATATTTAAAATCTTTGCAATTTTACGTTGAGGAACATTATTTTAAAATTGTTCAACAACTGTTGGCGAACCTCTGCTCTTTTTTGCTTTTGAGACACTCTGGGTATACAAAGAGCATCTTAGGGAGTCAAACATGCTACGGACCTGTTGCCAATTAACCTAATTGGTTGCAAAATGTACTTCCAGCTTGTTAGTACATCTTATTTTGCCAGCTTTTTGCTTCCCTATCCCAACTTTTTTAAGACGTGTTGCTGCCATTAATTTCAAAATTACCTAATTGTTTTCCTAGAATGGTACATTTTTTCAGTTTAACCCTTTCGCTGCCAAGCCCTCCGGAACATTTTTCAAATCAGCTGGCCAAGCCATTTTTGAATTTTCTGCAATTTTTTCCTATTGATTTGATTTTCAACTGCTATTTTCTATTATTCATTGAGAATACAATATGGGTTTATGAGATTTGTGTATCATTGCAAATTTGTTTTACTGGAGATTTTACACAGCATCCTAAATGTTTTGGAACTGTGGTTGTATTTTCAGTTATCATTTTATATCATCTATACATATGTACATACACTACAATGCCTCTCATTGGCTTTGCCACAATATGACAGAGTCACACTCTGCCCAGGGGGGTACAGGCAATGCTAGACACCTGGAATTAACCAGATAACTGCCACTACAAATCCAGCCAGGCTGACTACAGCCCTGGCTATCACTAAATGTCTAGAGGCACATCACTGAAACCGCCCTCCTAAAACTCACTAATGACTTACTAACAGCTAAAAACAATGGCCACTACTCCTTACTCTTGCTATTAGACCTTTCTGCTGCTTTTGACACCGTTGACCACCCACTGCTCCTCAAAAAACTCCACTCGCTTGGCCTACAAGACTCTGCTCTCTCATGGTTCTCCTCCTACCATCTAAGCGCTCTTTTAGTGTAACCTACACATCTACATCTTCCTCTCCCCTTTTCTCCTTTTCTGTAGGGGTCCCCCAAGGCTCTGTCCTTGGACCCCTTCTCTATCTACACCTCCTCTCTTGGTCAGTTGATCACCTCACATGGCTTCCAGTATCATCTCTATGCTGATGACACTCAAATATATCTCTCCACTCAACAACTCACCTCCTCAGTCTCCTTACGTACCACTAACTTACTAACTGACATATCAGTTTGGATGTCACAACATTTCTTAAAGCTCAATCTTTCAAAAACTGAGCTCATGGTATTCCTTCTCCCCCGCACACCCTCCCCCAACGTTTCGATCATGATTAATAACACAACTATCCAACCCTCCCCCCATGCCAGGGTGCTAGGTGTCATCCTTGACTCAGACCTCACCTTTCTTCCCCACATCCAATCCCTATCCAAATCCCCTTCAGTCTTTCATGAATGCAGCTGCCAGACTTATCTCCAAGTTCAGCCCCAGGTTACATCTCCAACCTTGTCTCAAAGTATCACCCTAACCGTCCCCTACGCTCCTCCCAAGACCTCCTGCTCTCTAGCTCCCTTGTCAGATCCTCCCATGCTCGCCTCCAGGACTTCTCTAGAGTCTCCCCTATTCTTTTGAACTCTTTACCCCAACCTGTCCGTCTATCTCCCACTCTGACTGCCTTTAGGCGATCCCTTAAGACTCATCTCTTCAGGGAAGCTTATCTGACCTCAACCTAACCACTGAAATATCGCTTTCTCAAGCAATTCATCCCCACACAGCTACCTCTTCATATATCACTTGCCCCTCCCTTTTAGATTGTAAGCTCTCATGGCCAGGGCCGTCCTTAACATCTTGTCTTGAATTGTAATGTCTTCCTTATATTGTTGGCGCTATATAAATCCTGTATAATAATAATGTAGTATATCTCTGATGTACATGCACATTTCCCCATGTTTTATCTATTTAAAAGATCCTGCAGGTACAGAAAAATACCTGTTTGTCTGATAGAAATGCACACAATTCCTGTTGTGGGCTGAAAAAAATACATACTTTTTATGAATTGAGTGGCGTCAGCCCTGCTCAGTTGTCTTTTAATAAACTAACCAAACCTTCTCACTCTCCTTCTCTATAACACAGACATTTTATTTTTTTTAGTCCTAGATAAAACAGAGGGCTAATTAAACTCTGTGGGATAACCCAGGAAGTGTGGACAAGACACAGAACAGCTCTATATTTCTGACATAATCAACGTGTATTTTTTTCACTTATGAAACACATATAACAACGCTTTCAATGGTATATTTAACATACCCAAAGGTAGCAAATAAGAGAAGTTCATTGTTAGGGTTTACATACAGAGGCTACACAATATATTTAGTATATGTGATGTGACAGTAGATTGTAAGAGACTGCAGTCTTACTACAGCAGGTGATCAGAGACTGCAGACATGCTGCAGGAATGATTTAAGACTGGGGACGTGCTGCAGAAAGACTACTAGAGATCACTCCTGTTAAAACCCCTTCACAAATTAATGCTCCCACAGTTGTGCTCCCTACTGGCCACATATTAAATTACTGTCAACACATTTTATATTTCCCACAACAAGATCCATAAAAAAAAATTCAAAAAAGCAGAAAAAGGAATGGACAGCACAGAAATCAGTATACAAATGTGAAATAAATTAATGGAGCCAATTACATAGTAGAAATCAGTCTAATGAATAATGTTTCCTTTATTAACGCGATGACTGCTGGTCCAGGCATTGCAGGTACCATTGTACATGTCGGCAGTTGTGGTAGTGAGGTTACTCTAGTGCCAGTTCTCTTTCGGCACAAATGGTACAGCATCATCTCTTACCCTATCATTTGTGCAGGACCCAGCACATGGGAGAAAGGTGTTCTCAAGCTTTTCCTAAATCACAGATCACAGAACAGCAGAGGGAGTATAGGGAGACTTCTCATACTTTTCTAGGTAAAAAGCTGATCAGGTCTAAGTAAGCAGCTAGACAGAAAAAACACTGACTACTGGTTGCTGAGGCCTGAAGGCAGCACATTAAGTACCAAGGGACACACATCCCCACAACTAATGTTTTCTTTTTGTAAAGTAATCCAAATCTCTGTGCTTTTTAGGTTAGATGGCTTTCTTGACTCTGCATACCCATTAGAGTTACACCCTCAACCATTTGTTTTCTTGGATTTATGCTAAAATAATGTTTTAACCCACTTGATGATCTTTTATCAAAGATTCACATACAGAGTAAGTCCTATCCATTTTTTCTGGTCAGGATGGCACCTTTTTAAATAACCTTTTTCTCACTTATTATAGTTACTACAATTTATTCCAGTTATTGCATTTTCAAGCTTTTCCTTGACCAGGGAACACAGTCTGTCCATTATGTATTATAACCTTAGCAGCTTCAGGAGCTTTCTTTAGTTTTTTAAGGAATGTACCAGATTATCCATTAATATATTTTTTTTATTCTATCACTTCGTACAATTACATATTTTTCCTTGCCCATATAGACTCCAAGAATCTTGCCAAATTCTTTGCTGGTTTGTATCTATTTCCATTTTTAAGAAATGGAGGCACGCCAGTCTAGGAACTTCCATAAATGTACTTTTGAGTAGGAGGATCTGCCTGCTTTTATCACTTGATCAGCCACAGTGTTGTAATAAGAAAAACATTGTATCCCTAAAGCTGGCCGTTCACTGCTCGAATTTTGGCAGATTCCTGATGAAGGGCACCCATATATCACTCTCTGTCCTAACAAGGGGTTAAATATCTAGAAGCATTGTATGTTAATGAGAGGGAGCTTACCTTAGACTTTCTATGGGGACATACAGAGTTTCCTCTTACTCTGGAAATGGGAGAGAAGCTTGCAAAGACCGGCTATACTGAAACATCTCAAAATGTAGAAATATTTTTTAAAATTATTTTTAAAGCCAATTATTCTGCAGCCAAATATTAAAAATTTTGACTCCTCAGTCCAGAGCACCTGCTGCCACTGTTCTGCACCCCAGTTCCTATGTTTTTGTGAATACTTGAGTTGCTTAGCCTTGTTTCCACGTTGGAGGTATGGCTTTTTGGCTGCAATTCTTCCATGAAGACCACTTCTGGCCAGCCTTCTCCGGACAGTATATGGGGGTGTACCTGGGTCCCACTGGTTTCCGCCAGTTCTGTGCTGATGACACTGCTGGAACATCTGCTGATGTCCAAGGGAAGTAAATATGATGTTGCCCTTTTTTGTGCTTCTTCAAAAGAGCTTGAACTTCAAATCTTGAAATCCCAGTCTGCTTTGAAATTTTTCCCCTTCACAGACCTTGCTGATGCGGTATAACTACCTTTTGATTTGTTTCTGTGCTCAGTTTTGCCATGGTGTATGGCCTGTGACTGTCTTTCACAACCTCCCCTTAGTAGCAGCGTTTGGCTGTTCCTCACCCAGCTGTTTCTTTTTCAGTTAATGACTGTGTTTCAACCTGCATATGGAATTGATGATCATTAGCACCTGACTCTAATCCTACTGAATCCCTGACTTTGTGCAAATGTGCAAGTGTAAGAATTGATGCTGGTTTGAAGCCAAAGGGTAGTCACACCAAATATTGATTTGATTTAGATTTTTCTTCTGTTCACTCACTTTGCATTTTGTAAATTAATTTTAAAATAAAAGGGGGCGTGGCTAGGATGTGAAACTGTTTGGATGTTTTTTCAGAAGTTCCGCTGCCCTCTTGCTATTAATCCTGACCTTATCCTGCTTGCAGTGATCTTCCCTTCCTCTTTGTACCTGCCAGCTTGTGGTGACCTACCTGGGATTCACCTTATGCCATCCAAATCAAGCAGACACACTGCTACTCTTAAGAAAGCGAGGCGGTCTCCTTTGGGTCCAGCCATGTGCTCTTCGGAAACCATATTGCCTTCTCCTATTGTTGACCGCGCTCGCTTTCTGCCACTGTGTACCATGGAGGGAGAGGACCTGGATGTGAGGGGGTCTCTCCTGCCTTGTTGGACCCTTCTACAGCTACTGATCCTGTGGGGACCGGGACTAAGTCTATCCTGGATGCGATTGAGGGTTGTAAGGTAACCCTGGCAGCCAAAATACACCATCTGGCTGCTGAGTGCACTTTGATCTACCATGATCTGGATAAAATCCGGTCTCGCCTTACCACTGCAGAGACTCACGTGTTAGAAGGGAAGGACACGGTACATGGCCATACTGCTTCCCTGGCTGATTTGCAACATACTGTGCGTTCACTCTCTGCTAAAGTGGATGATACTGATAATCGGATGCAGATGTGTGAATTGTTGGTCTCCCTGAAGGGGATGAGGGTGCTCACCCTGCTCAATTTACTGAATCTCTTTTTCCAGACTGTGCTCGAGCTGGACAATCTGCCTCCTACTTTTGTTGTCGAGAGGCCCCACAGGTTCCTCACTGGCAGGCATGTTCCTGGTGCTCCACCCCTGCCATTTTTTGTTTGCCTCCTCAATTACAGGGACCGCGATCGGGTCCTGGCTGCTGCTAGGATATGCCCTGACCTACGACATGGCAATTCTCAGCTTTTTTTCCCCCAGACCTTTCTGCTGAAATCCAGAAGAGAAGGATGACTTTCATGGATGTACGTCGCAGACTCCGAGAGAAGGGTATACAATACGGCTTTATCCAAGCAATCTGCGGGTTCAACATACTGGCTCTGTTCTCCAGTTTGACATCTCGTCTTTGGCGAGTGACTGGCTGGACACCTTGAGATGACTTGTTTAGTTTTGCCCTCACTATGTGATTCCGTGTTCCCTTGCCAGGGGGGAATCTTTGCTGTGCCTTTTGCTGCATGGTGTTACCTATGTCGCTGCCTGTCCAGGTTTTTTTCCCCTCGCTATTCATGAGACAATGTGCTTCTGTTTTTGCGGGTGTGCAGCGGTCATTATGGGACTACAAGCACTTTTTCCTGTCAGGAGCAGCGGACCTTACTGATTAGACCTTTTCTTTTTAGCTTCCTTGATTGAACACTCTCTTTTTATTGGTGCCTAACGGACTGCCTGGGGTTTTCTGGGAATGTTTCCTATAGTAGTTTTTTCTTTTTCTGTTTGGTTTCTAGTTCACTAGGGAAGCAGGGTCTATGTTTTTGTTTCAGGTGACTGGGGTGCCAGGTGCCCTTTCTGTGCTTTTGGTTGTGTGGCACAGCTGGGTTTGCTGCTCGTTAGGGGGCTGGAGCTCTTGTTGTCTCATTCTTTGCCATTTTTCCTCTAAAATGTTTAATGGTGGGGGATAACTTAACAGTAGTTTCCTGTAATGTGCGGGGGCTTAATAATAAGTTCCCTTATTTTTAGTTATCTGAAGCAACTTAAACCTCATATTATACTGTTGCAGGAAACGCACTTGGAAGGTGGAAAAATGTTGGCACTGAGACGTCCTTCAGAGGGCGATACATGCCACATATTTGTTTATGCTAGGGGACTCTGTGCTAATCAGTAAATCGTTACCTTGTACTGTCTTACATGCTATTTTAGATCCAGGGGGGAGATATGTCATTTTAGTTCTTGATATTCAGGCTACGAAGCTTGCCATTGTTAATGTGTATGTACCTCCTCCTTTAAGAGTGCAAGTTTTATGATGTTTTGAATAGGCTTGCGGCTTATCTCCCACTTCTGGTCTTGTTTGCGGGGGACTTTAATAACATTTTAGTCCCATCTCTAGATTCCTCTAACCCGGCTAGGCCCCCGGGCCCAATTTACTTTCCTGGGCATATGAGGCCATAGTGGAGGAGATCTAGCGATGGAAGAATCTTGGGACCCGGGCCTATTCGCATATCTCTCACAGCCATGTTTTCTCAGTGAGATTGGATATGGCATTTGGCAACCAGGAATTCCTTCAGTTGGTATCTGGTGCCTCTTATTTACCTGGGGGACTTTCAGACCATGTTCTGTTGTCCCTATCCTTTTACCTTCCTGGGAAGAGGCGGTCTGGGTGTGGCATGCTGTCCTCTGATTGGTTGCGGGAGGAGGGCATATCAGCTTAGGTATCTCCTGCTATGGATTTGTATTGGGTATCTAATGTTCGTTCTGCTCCGTCCCCAGCCTGGGATGCTTTCAAATCACTATGTGGAGATGACAAGGTGCTACTTGCGAGAACTTAGGGAATCTTTGTTTGAACAAGGGGACAAAAATGGTAAACTCCTGGCTATGTTGGTGGCTCAACAAAGGTCCTTGTGTTGCTAATGATAAGGATTATAGGGTCTCAGATCCTCTTTTATCTTGCAGGAATTTTGGACTTATTACTGCCTCTATTCTCTTTCCCAGACTATGAACTGAGCCAACTGGGTGAGTTGTTGGTGGAGCTCTCCTTGCCAGTGTTGCCAGGGATGTCCATTGTCACCTGGTTTGTTTGCCATCATGTTGTAGCCCCTGGCCGTGGCATTGAGGTCACCTGAGGGGTTGATTGGGTTTCAGTTGGGTGGTATTGAAGAACGCTTGGCATTGTACGCAGATCTCATTCTTTTCTTGTTGGATGCTGGGCCCTCTCTGTATACGGTTTTCCGTATCCTGGACACTTTTGCTTTGTTCTTTGGGTTACAGATGAACTGGTCGAAGTCACATATTCTACACTTAGATCCCTTAACACGATCTCAGACTGACACTGACATTCCACTACAATAGGTGGACCAAATTTTGCCTATCTGGGCAAGCGGACTTCCAAATCTGTTGCAGATTTCTACTCACTGAATCTGCTCCCTTTGCTTCCGAAGCTTAAGCGTAGATTGGAAGCATGGGCACACCTTCCATTGACCATCATTGGCAAAACTAATCTTATCAAAATGAAAATTCTGCCTGTTTTCTTATATTTTCTCCCCTATTCCCCTGTAAAAGTTTTTTCTTTTTTTCTGGATATCGTGACACTGCTATTGCATCCTTTTTTTTCTTAAGGTGAATCAAATGTTCTCTTTATGGAAATCCTAGGTCCCCCGTATTAGATTGTCTCCTAAGCAGTATTATTTAGCTAGCCAAATGGTTATAATCAATAGATGGTTAACAGCGAATGATGGGGATGCAGCTGCGGTGGTGGAGGCGGCCTTCTTGGGATCTTATGCTGCTTTATATAGATATATCAGGCTAGGTCTGATATGTAGGGGTGCGGAGGCACCTTATCAACGTACTAGATCCATGAGGGCCACTGTTGAGGCTTGGAACTCCATCTGCAAAATGTTGTATCCGGGTGCTACTTATTTGTCTACATTTACCCCCCTATGGAAAATTGCTAATAGAACGTTTTCAGCGCGGAAAATAGTGGTCCTGTGTTGGAAACAGAAGGAGCCCCCTTCACTGCTGGATTGGAAGAGCCTAATTAATTTTTTCTTGCATTTCTACAAGGTAGAATACATTAGTAGGGGTTGTCCCAAGAAAATGGGTTGGTTTCTTTGATCTAATAGCCCTTTTCCCTTGGATGCCCTCTAGGTTGCTGTTAGACGTGGCCTATTTCCAGTGATGTAGCTATTATTTTCTGCTTTTGGGGCCTCATCTCACTTGTCTGAACCTGCAGGTTTAGTCCCTATCCTTCAGTGTATGTGTTGCAACACTGTAAGCTGTATCCTTATCTTTTTATCTTTTTTCTTTTCAATTGCCATCTACGTTTGGGTACTTGATATGGCACAGAGCTCTTGGTATGGCTGGGGCTTGGGTTTCTTGTTTCTTTTCTGTATCTGCCTGTATAAATGTTCCCTAGCTAATTTATAAGGATTGAATGGAAAAACATTACAAGTTTAATTCTGCTTTAAATATAGGGACATGTGTAGCAGGAGAGTGTCTGTGGTATGAAATGGCAGCTGCAGGAAAAAAGGAGGAGCCATGGACCTGAGGAGGTTACTGGAATTGCTAGCAACAGCAGGATTGAACAGTGGTATGGGAGAAGGGTGGCGTTGTGAAACCCCTTGCCCTCAGCAGGCCATGTTACTGGTACTGCTGCATTTCTGTTAACAGGTTGTTGCTTCAAACTATTAATTGCTTACACATTTGGAATTGTATACTCTCTGCTAAGGACATATGTTATTTAAAAAATTCAGTACCACTAACAAGAAAATAAAATTTTCCTGCCAGGCAGAATAAAAAAACACTCTTTAACACTGTTTTAATTCATACCTTGTACTCTTTTTTTTATTTTTTCATGAGGGTTGGTTTGATTTCTAAGTGAATTCTAGATAACATACTTGTGTCTGATTCTAATGACCTGTCAGAGATGCATGTGGTCAGTAATATCTTAATCTGAAATCTGAATAATCAGTAATATTGTACTGTGTACTTACCCACACTCTCCTTCCCCCACCGTCTTTGTTGTCTGTATTTTTTTAAATGTATATTTCTTTCCTCCCAGTCCCTCCCCTATCTTCTTTTCTTTTCTCCCACCCATTTTTTATTTTATGGGAAGTAATTTGATTTTATTAATAGCTTTCTGTTTCAGATTTGGGTATCCGGCCGGATAGCTGCCACACTGTCTGTGTTTCGCTCCTCTCCGCTTATTTTTCTCTTGTTAAAGTCATCAAACGCTTGACAGCTGCATAACTCTTTTTAAAGCATTCCTGCTCTGACAGGTATTACCGATATTCGTCATTTGACTTACAGTAAGTGACAGCTGGAATTAGTTTTATGCGGCAGTGGAAGCTGTCTCTGAGGTAGCAAGTCCAGTCAAATTTGTATTGTATTTCTTTAATGTGCTGCCTCTTCCAAGTGGATATTAAAGGCAGTGGGCAACTGGGAGAAGCTGTAGACAGAGCATATAATACAGGGAGGTGTCTTGTTAAAGTTCTTTTTCCATTTGTTCTGTTTGTTTTCCGATTGGTTATTTATTCACTCCTTGGGTGTGAAGAACGGTCTGAATATTAAATGCGAGGCAGTGCAGTGTTTCTGTGCCAAGCTTTTATACAAGGTGACAGTCGGCTGTACATTTTATGCATCAGATTACTAGCCCAACGGTCTGCATCCTGGTGTAAGAGCTTAGTGTCCTGTTGGCAGGTACTGTTTTGTGAACAATATGGGTACAAGATGTCCATTTCCATTTATGAATATATTTCTCCCGTTCGTGTACAGGAAGCAGTAATTGTTTCCTTTGCTTTCCGAAAACTGCATACAGCTTTATTAAACAAAACATTTGCCAGTAACCTAAGACATGTTTCTGTCTGTAACTTGAAACTCATAAATTTACCTGAACATTTCATTATAGAAAATAAAAAAAAATTACAAAACATCAACTTTTTTGGTTTTCTTTAAACACGAGCTCTGCATTAAAGTAAATTAATTTTACAGGCACAGTTGGTTTCTTTCTGCAGTCAAGTGGGACTGGCAATCCAATTTTTTAGTGTCACTAGGTCTCACAAGAATAATCTTTGAGCATTGCTACATAGGGGAGGAAAAATGAAACAAGAAAAATAAAATGAGCAGAGACAGATTGGTTTTATGTAAAGAGTTGGGTCATCGACAGGGGAGTAACACGGAGTTAAGTACTTGTGACATCTCTCACCAACACAGCATATCAAGAGTCTATTTAAACAATCTCTCCCCTCAACCCCTGCTAGTTTACATTAGCTTAGTGTGTCCTTTTTTAAATACATTTTTTTTTTCTCTCTCTCTTCTAAAATCCTAATCTTGTACAGCCCCCCTTTTTCGTTCCCAAGCACACACCACAGCAGTTGGCAAAACGTGTTAAATTAATTCAGTCGCAATTAGCAGATTTATGAGAGAGTCCCAATTTTATCCCTTAATTGGAGAGCATAAAACGGTAAAGCGAGTATGTGCTCCCTTCTCTTTGTGTAATAGGCAATCTGTCTTTGCCAAGGTGTGATGGATGGAGTGGTATCATGCCCTTGCCTTGCTTTATATTGGCTGTCAGCTCTTAACGGGGACTGAAGCATCAGGGTAACAAAAATTGATATAATGACTTAATGCGCCTTATTCTCTGTGAGCTACATCAGTTTAGAGCACTTCAGAGAGAAAAATGTGTGCAAAATATCAGAGGCTCATTTATCAAACTGTTTTCATTAACATACAGCCTGGCGCTGGCACTGCTCTCAATGAGAAGAGGAAGCTGCAGCAAAGAACAATTCATTTGGGGCCTCGTATTTCTTGGATGAAAGGAGCCATCTAATACAAAGGAAATAATGCAAGATGCTGCCTTTTTTTTCCGTGTGTGTCTGGCCGCATCTAGCCCCCTCCCAACTCCAAGCAATGTCAAGATTATTTTGGTTGTTTTGCAAAATTGGAGCATCAGCGGAGCATGCAATTAACGTTTCTTTTGTGTAATTTAATTAGCAATGGACAACATGGTACTAGATTATACATATATATTATGTATTATGTTTTTGAAATGTAAAACATAATAGCTACAAATTATTTTCTTTTTTTGTTGTTGGCTTTTTCCCTTAAAGTTTTTACAACTAAATGCATAGGTGTATTGTATATAGCACAGACCACAGTGTGTCTTGGTGCCCTTCAAATACATCAGATTACTCCTATGTGTTGGACTTAACTTTAAAGTGAGCCGATTATCAAAAATGATGTATCTAAGTTGACGATGGGAATGCAGTGCATACACCCTAAGATGCCTGCACATTCCTTTTTTAATTTCATGAGCCCCAATAGGCCACAAAGACCTGGCTGGAGGGACAGAGGGGGAGGGGACGGGCATAGCTGAATCTGCATTTAGATAGGCAGAGCCTGCTGTCAATCAGCCAGCGGGCTGGATCTCGACATTATTGGCAGGATCCCTCCAGGCTGCGGCGCTTTCAGCATATAGCAGGCAATAGCCCGCAATATACTGGGTTTTGGGTCACCGGAAGGACATTAGTATATGTCCCGTGACGCTAAAGAGAACTATGGGATAAAAAGGTTACACCAATAGTTCTCCTTAAAGAAAGGTACATGCAGGTATCTATTTTAGATAAATGGTTGTGGCAAAATGATTTGATTTAAATCTATATTGATAGTAGTACAGTATTAGTACAGCTCTGTTTAAATGAAGAGTAATTTTACCCAGGACTGTATTTTCCTAAATTAATTAGTAAATATAATGTTTTACATACACTAATTCTAGCCTTTGAAGGTTATGCTAGATTTCACAAAGACTTACAAGTCTTAAATCTACTTTTCTTTATGCTTATGATGAAAAGTGACAGTAGCTGCTCAGTGCCATTCCTATCTGAACTTTCCATTCATTGTTTTAAATGGGATTTCAAGTATAGTAGTAATGATATGTAGTGATGAATTAAAAATATTATGGGTTTGGTGTGGGACGTCAAGCAGCTATAAAGTTTAAAAGTAAAACAGAAAGGGCATACGACTTGTGAATTAAAATGAAATGCTTAAAATTACTTACAACTGAGTTAGTGTACAGACACTTGCAATATAAACCAGGCCTGCAGCTGCGGTGGTGGAAGGCAGCAATGGATGACAGGTGTGTTGGAGTAAACCAGGCTTTGGTGGAAGCAGTGCAGTGACATTCTCAGTAGACAACAGCAGCTATGGAGATGGCAGCCCCCAATACAAATTTTCCCTTTTGTGAACTTCTTGTAGCAGTCAGGAGCAGCAAAGGTAACCTGAGGCCCAGTGGTAAGGGAAAGAGATGGAGTTGCAATGATGGGAGATAGAAGAAGCCCTTTCTGTTTTGTTTGTACCAGTGCCAGATCTTATCTGATCTCAAGGAGCAGCAGGTCTCTTTCCACCTCCCCGACCTATTGAATAACCTAAGGACTATAAGGACTTGATCCATCCGTAGAGTATAGTGTGCTACCTACTATGTTCTAAAGACTGTATAAAGTTTAAAAGTAAACAATGAATAGTGCCACTATATGTTTATGTGTTCCCATTCACAGAGCATGCCTAAAAATTAGTTTTTACAAAACAATTTCTCACCTTTTAGCTTTTTCTTTGGGCTAGGCCTTTGGCCAGACTACAGGCTATTCTGGAGAGTCTGTGGGTCTGCCCCCAAGACAAAAACTGCATTTCTGCTCATTAGCATACAATGCTTTTAGGTCTTTAACCCTTTGTTAGGACAGACAGTGTTGATCCCCTTCGTGATGGGAGACGTACACTGTACGTCCCCTCCACTAAGTGACCAAATGACTGATTACGTACACTGTATGTGATCAGCTAATTTGGGGTCTGTAATGCTGGTAGCTGCTGAGAATCGGCGGTTACTGTTCATTAATGGATGCCTTAGTATTGAAACATCCATTAATGAAAAGGTTAAGCTTTTACAGACACCTGAAACTTTTTAGGAATCGGGTTTCTGATTGTGATAGCATTGCGCTATTTACCACACTTGCTGTCACTGTTTGACAGCTGGTACAGATTGGTTGAAGTTCAATAATGCGTTGAAATACATTTTACATTGGAAAGATACTACAGGTTAATTTAATTCCCATTGCTCCCTGCTTACAGGTTGCCATGACCTAGCAGATGCATCTTAGGAGAGTAAAGCAACCCTGTTGCAAAAAAAAACCTTACCCACTGCTTGTGCCACTGAATGCCACTCTGCTAAAGATAAATTGTCCTCTTAAATCTGTTTAGAAGTCAACCTTTCTGAAAGTGTCAGTCTCCTGGTTTATTATTATTATTCAGGATTTATATAGCACCATCAGTTTGTGTAGTGCTACACAATATGAGGAAGACATTACAATACAATTCAAAAAAAGATGGTAAGGAGAGCCTACAATCTAAAAGAAATGGGCAAGTGATACATGAGGAGGTAGCTGTGTGGGGAGGGATTGTTTGAGAACGTGATGGTTCAGTGGTTAGGTTGAGATAGGCTTCCTTGAAGAGATGAGTCTTTAGGGATCGCCTTAAGGCAGTCGGAGTAGGAGATAGACAGGTTGGGGTAGAGAGTTCCATAGGATGGGAGGTACTCCAGAGAAGTCCTGGAGGCAAGCATGAGAGGAATTGACGAGGGAGCTGGAAAGCAGGAGATCTTTGGAAGAGCGGAGGGGACGGTTGAGGTGATACTTTAAGACAAGGTGTGAGATATAGCAGGGGGTAGAGTTTTGGATGGCTTTGTAAGTGGTTGTTAATATTTTTAATGGTATCCTTTCGGCGATTGTAAGCCAGTGAAGGGATTGGCAGAGGGGGGTTGCAGACACTGAGTTTTTGGTTAGGTGGATGAGTCTAAGCGGTTGGTTAGGTAGATGAGTCTAACTGCCACAAGTGACTTTTTATTTGGAAATGTAAGTGAATCACTCCCTTCCTCTAATGTGACAGCTCTGGTGTTTGGTGTTAGCCATGACACATCAGGGTGGGGATACAGTCTTCAACCCTATGTAAGTTCCAATTAGAGCCACTCAGATAATACATAGTACTTCTTTCCTTGCTTCCCTCAGCAGGGGAGTAAAGGAAAGTGAGTATGTGCTGCTGTGAAGGGGGACAATAAATATATGTATAACCCAAACTTTTATGTTTTGAATAGAATGGGGAAATATTAGAACTCTTGTCAGGTTTTTATTGTTGTCTGTGCCCCCACTGAGGAGATTCACCCTCTATACAGACCATTGGGACAGAAAAGTAAGGGGAAATCTTGTTCACATGTTAAAATGACAACTGTGTTGGTCAAAATTTTAGAGGGTTCATAATGAATGGTCAGTAAAGCCATTTAATAGCTGAGAATTTTGGCCCTGCTGCAATTTTTTGTAGTGTACCATAATTTCACACAGAAGAAAACGTATCCCCAGTACTGGTGTCAATGACTGCAATAATAACCCCCAGCATTGGTATGAGTGGGTGCAGCAAGAAACCCCCAGCATTGGTGTCAGTGACTACAATAAGAATCGACAAAATTAGTGTCGATGGACACAATATTAACCCCCAGCATTGGTGTCAGGGACTTCAATAATATCCCCCACATTTTCATCAGTGGCAGTACTAAAAGTGCTTCAATGAAAAAATACAATTTTAGTAATCTACAATTAATGTAACAATTTGTTTTTTTTTAAATTATGTTTCCCCCCAGATTTTGATGTTATTGTATTCTTCTGTTTATCAGAACCTTGCAAGTTCACTGACAGGTGTTTCTTATATTATGATTGTCAGCCTGCTTGTAAAGCTGTTTCAAAATCTTGCTCTGCATCAGGCCCTGAGGGCTTCAGTTATACCACTGGATATTGATATATGATATATAAGAAACTAAACTTTAGGGAATATATTTACTGCATTTGGTAATATGCATTCCTCTGTTATCTGGCTTACAGTTGTAGGGCAAATTTTACAATACACACAATCCTCTTTGCAGCACCAATTAGTTTGTAGCTACAATCAATAGGATGTGATGGATGACCTGATGGAAAGGACTGATCATTTTACTATATTGATTGCCTTGTAGATTGTGAACATAATAAGAAATTATTAGCAGTGACTGATTTTGTGTGCTGTCTAATGTGAATAATTTGATATTCTCTGCCCACAGCTTGAATTCTGAAAGTGAGAATACAAAGATTGTTTTTGTAAAATTGGAATTAACAGGGTTATTCACACAAGGGTGAAGAGTTTGGAGAAGACAGGAGAAGTGAACAATTTAGGACAAAATAGCTGATATGGAAAAATTCTCCAATTCAGATCACTTTCCAGATCAGCTATGTTGTCCTAGATTTTTCACTTCTGCCTTCTCCAAACTCCTTACTCTTTTGTGAAAAACCCTGTAAATGTTTAAACACACTGATGAAACTTAGAAAATCTCCTGATATTTAGTATTTGGGTAAATGCTAACCGTTTTAGGAAAATAATTTGGATGGATATCCAACGTCTACCCTTGATGTTGACAACTGGAGCAGTTGGCAACCAATCGGCTTCTATGTTTATTTTCAAAGTTAGATTCTGTTTGCTCCAGTTTTGATAAATCCCCTCCCCATTGTCTTTCCTACTTGGTATATGGCATTCACTACGTTGCCTAAAATGCACTTTGCAAAAGCTTTCCTCTAAAAATCTGCTATTGTTGTACTAGATGAGCTTAATTCTACCCTTTTGTTCCTGACAACAGACTTTGTCTTTAAGAGCGGGCTGGGTATGTTGATGCGTGGCATGCAAGACTATACAATTCTAGCTTCTCACCCATGAGCCCTCAGGGCTCATTCACACCTTTGCACTAAATTTCCTCATTGGTCTAAATTTTACTTTTTTAATGGGACTGCTCACTTACATTTTCTTAAAGTGTGATACAATTTTGTTCATTCTATATAGCTGGTACTTGTGGTAAATGGTTGTAATAATGTTTTCCAGGTGCAACAGATAAGATATAGTAAAGTAGGTATACTTAGTAGCATGACTAGGTTTATTGCCACCCCATCCCCTTCTGCCCCCCTTTCTCCCCACATGGCAGGCACAGCAGCCAGGAAAGAAGCTCAGTACCGCTGAGCCTGTGGATAACCATAGACACTCTGGCTTCTGTGCTGCCCCTAAAGTGCCTCCCTGAGTAACACCTGAGGCAACCCCCTCAACTAGACTCATTGGAGGCACGGCCCTCGCTATACTTCTAGTAATCTGCTCCAATATTTAGAAGAGTCATCTGTTCTCTTGTATCTGGCTCTCTTCATTTCCTTTGCTCATCCTATGTGCTTTGTAGAATCTACATAACTGGCATATGGGGCCTGTTTAACAGAAATTATGTAAAAAATGTCATCTAGATTAGGGGAAGCATTGGGAAAATGGGAGTGTCCTTCTTTTCTTGATATCTACTTCAGTGACAGGGGATACAAGAGTAAGCACAATATGCTTTTTAACTGGGAGAGGATTAGCTACAATTTTTAAAGCCCTTATCTGTTTTCTGGATATTGACACATCTTTATTAAAAAGAGGTCAAGTAGAGTAAGGTATTGCTGACTCAATGGGGTTGATTTACTAACCTTATAAACACACCACGAATGTGTATACACCTCTGCAGTGTGTTCCCTCCCAGCATGATCTATGGTTGGAATCTAAACACCTTTGTAATGTGTACACACCCAGCAGGTGTGTTGTGCAAAGCCCTGAATTAATTCCAAGGTGATGTTGGTAAATTAGCTCTATGTTGTGTTGCTTGCGTTGATGAATGCAAGGAATGTAAATGCATGAGCTAACCATTTTTGTCTAAACTGTGAAGCAGCATTATATATGCATCATGTGCATGATTTTTCCATATATGGCATTAGTGGAAATATGCTTTTAGAGACTTTTTGGTTGATAAATACGTTTTGCTGTGTGAAAATCACACACACCTGGTGTGTGTGTGTGTTTAGGTTAGTAAATCACCCCCAATGAGTCGTGTTCCAGTAAATTAATGTGGATGCTGACCTGATGTGACATAAAAAATAATGCTTACCTGTTCTTAAAAATGTGAAAAGGGACCGCAGAAGAACATCTGTTAAACCACCAACACAAAGTCCAAATTAGGAGGTGCCACATTATGGCAGACTTACATTGCAGGAGGACGTTTGCCTGAGGACGGGACCGCATGGTCTCGAAACGTCGCTAAGGAGATGTGTGTTATCTCAGTCAATAAACAGCATTGACTTTAATATCATGGAGTGCGAGTGACTACTTTCATCTATCTACATTTTACGGAGGCATCCGTTGTCACTACCGCACCCACCCAGTTGGATTTGGGTTTTTGTCCGGTCAGGAGTGCGATGGGACAGGAGGATTAAGTTACATTGCAGGAGATCCCCTCCAGCAGTTGTCTTCTGCGGTATTCCTGGTTTAGCATCTTTTCTCTCTTGATTGTCTGGGGCCAGATGATGTAACTCACGCTGCTTCATCTCGGCGCACGTATACTTCATCTCAACGCAGAACCTTGCTGAGATTGTGCACTGAGCTGCGCAGGCGTGGCTCAATGCACAGAAATGTTTAGAGGCAGGGAGGAGCAATTCTGTCAGATGAGATATATAGAGTCTCTTCTGTCATTAAAAACCCTACCTGTTGTTTTTTTATTTTTTTATTATTACTTTACTACCGCTTTAAAGCTTGTAAATCTTGTCATGGCTAAAATGGATTCCAAAGTGTTAAGTCTTTTCCCCATAGTTCTCCTTAGGGTAACGGGAGGACACAAACCAGCATCCTCCCGTCACCCTAGGCTCAGTATACCGCGAGCTAGATTGTTTACAAGCTGAAGAAATGTAGCATTATTGCTACTCTACTTAGAAGTGGCCTTTCTAAAAAGATGAATGAAAGACATTTTATATACTCTATATATCAAGAACCCTTTCCTGACTGCTAAGGATGTACAAAAATCTCTGGAACTTGAAGGATTCTGTTTTCTTTAATCTCAAAAGAACATTGAACAACTGTTCTTCATGAGAGGTTTGCCACAGTAGAAACCACTGCTCTGCAAAACAAACATTCCTGCCCATTTCAATTTTGCTGGATATTCCACAGTACTTCTTGAACTCTGTTCTATGGAGAGGCTAGAAAATAGTGGAAATACTGCATGCCAACACTAAAATCTCGTCCTGTTGTCAAGCATGATGATAGGAGTATAGTGGTATGAGGCCACTTTGCTGCCTCAGGGCCTGGACAACTTGTAGGCATTGATGCATTTTAAGCTGTATTATAAAACTATATAGCAGAATCTCAGGTCTTTTGTCTGATTTAAAACTCAAAATATGTTTCAGCATGCAACATGGCAATTATTGATAAATAACCTAGGAGTAAGTCAACAACAGAGTAGCTCATGCAGAAGAAATGTTCCTCTTACTGCAGAATTCTCACATGGGCATATGGAGTTAAATTGGTGAATTGAATAATGTACTTAGTGAGTCACTTAGTAATCACTTTTCAGTCAGCATCTCATAAGTATAAAAAGCTTTAACATGAATATAATATTATATTAATATAATGTAGGCAAAGGTCCAAGCTGCCTACACTTAGGGGCTCAGTTATTATATTACCTGGCCTTAATGTGTCCATACTGCTGTTTTTATAAACAAACTGTGAAATGGCACGAGCACAGGGGCGCATGTCCCGTTCAAATGAATGAATGAAAAAAAACTAGGAGGAGAAAAGACCTGTCAAAGTCATGTGTCCAGCCTCTCTGCTAATCATAAAGTTTTCTTTATTATGAATGACTCGTTAAATGCAATACCAGTGTGGAGCACACATTGTCAGAGGAGAGCAGAAAGCAATATCCGATCTCCACTATAAATAAGCCCAATAATTATCCACTATCTGTCACTAAATAAAGAACTACAAGCAGCTGGTTACTAATTGGAATAAATGTCAAGCGTTTTCCAAATTAGTGCCTATATTAGTGTTATTCTGTATCAGAATGTTAATGTTGGGTGTGGCCATGATGAAACTGCCAAAACGTCTGATCATTTATCAATAACAGTATAACTTAATACGTAATTGCAATTTCTACATTATTTTTAGTGCTCTTCTTTTTTTTTTTTTTTACTGTGACCTTGCCTCTGTCTAAGGAATGACCTTTAACTGTACTATAGAAGACCAAATAATAACAACCCACATTAACAACTCTACTCAATCAAGATACCTATATGCACTATTTTTAGCAATTATATATATTTAAGTAACTTTTTACTGTTTTAGTCAGCTCTAGATGTTTGTAGTACATCCAAAAGAAATGTGACGATTAATAAAATGTGCTTATATTGTCTATTCTTTCATTTAATTTGTATTTTCTTTTGTGATGCTGTATTGTTTTGGGCAGTTTTCTCCTGACCTTCTGTAAGTTTTCCAGTGTGAAACTGTGGACTGGTTGAAAATTTCTACATCGCAAAGTAGCATGTCCCTGTTTACCTGAGAGTGCTAAAAATGTGTCAGCTTGCTTGAAATATATGCTTGGTGTTATAGCAAATGTTCTTTGAGCTTTATGTCACATACCTGGTTTTATAATACCTTTACTGCAATATTGCAAAGCTGAAGCCATTTTTTCTGCTTTGACAACTCTGCCTTTGTCTTGGTTTTGCTGTTAAAGCACAAGTATTACTGTGCCAGGCTCGAGTATGAGGGAACATTATTATACCCGCACCCGCATTTCGCAGTGCAGCATTCAGAGCCTAACTAACAGATTGTCAGTAAGGCAGGGAGGAGTAACTCCAACTTTGAGAATGCTAGTGCTTATATTTCCAGATCCAAGATTTAAACATTTTACCATAAACTGAAAATACCAGTTTAAATAGTAAGTCACTGCAAATTGTCCTCAAACTTAGTTATGACCTATAATTGACAGCTAAATAAATACCTGCTTCTTGTCCTGCCTCCAGGCCATAAAGAGGCCTGAGTACTTTGTTATCATTAAACCTAAAAGAGCACCTCTAACACTTGCTAATTAGCCCACCGACAGCCTTATGTTTTCAGAAGAGAGATCTCTGTAATAGTGTTAGAAGTATTTTAATTAATTTTTGGTCTCTTTATTCCCTATACCACCATCCTAGTACTTTGTAAGAACATAAAGGGAATGAAAGCCTGGTGTGACTTCGCTGTGAAATATGTAGTGCTGAGCACAGCACAGGATAAGGACATCATTACACTTTCATGACAGATAAGCTTACACTGTTCAAGTGTAAACTCATTTGTCTTTCTCTGACCTTTAAATAGTACTGTACTATTGTGGTGGATTTAAATCAATAATTTTGTCAAAGCAAAATATACAACATTCTCTTTCTCCTTCACACCACAGTTCTAGAAGGGGAGCAGTGGAAGTCTCTTATTAGTTGAATTTCTTTTTCCATCACCATATTGTAGAAATTGATCTGACGTACTCTTTGTAACAACCATTTTCTTTTACATGACACATAAATTACTCTAATACTTTGGTATTTATGTACATTATTAAATGATATTTGTTGAAGCATCAGGTTAGGCTACCTTTCTAAGCCCCTTGAATTTTTCAAAATTGGTTTTAAATGTGAAATGCCTAGTGCAGTCACACTCAAGCACCTCTTGTGTTTTGTTTACTCAACCGACCAACCAGCAGCCAGCTCACCTGGTGGTTGCACACTCCACTTTTTAACCCCGTTGGAATTTGACTTTTGAGTACCTTCCAAGATTGTTGCTAGCAATTACTGAAACATCACTTCCCCCGCCCCAGTACCACTGGGAGGTATATAATCAGCCACCATCAGAAAGAAAAACTGCTTTATTCCTGGATCTACAACAAGGAGAATAGGGATGTGCTTCCTTAACAAAGCCTCCACAGCCACCGCCCTAGTTTAAAACTTGTCATTATTGCACACATAAAATGCAAAAGTGCTGCCATCATTTCCACAATCACATTGCATCTCAACCTCTGCTTATGTCATTAAGGAGTGTGGTGTCTTATCTGGTATGTTACACCACTGGAATGAGGCAGGGAGAAGCATGTCCCAGCTGTGAGCAGGTTAAACACGGCAATACAAGAGCAGTTACCATACAGCAGCATAATGAGTTCCTTTCTGCTTAGCATGGTTCCCAGTGATATACAACTTGCAATTAAGCATGGCTTGGTGATCTGGTGATTAATGTCGAAACGACTCCTGAAGGAGCCGCACAGACCTCCCCGTCACATACTTCATGCTGTTTACAGCTGGGTCCCTATTAACAGTAAGATTCAAAGGGCCATTTACAATTCAGTAACCTTTATGACAGCGAACTCCTCAATCAGCATTTTATTTCTTTTGTAACACTTTAGTCATCCACAAATGTCAGAGTGAAATAGGAATATGAAATATTTAGGATTGTTAGGTGGAAGGTGGCGGAAAGGTTAACCATCTCTATGCTGTAAGAAAAGGGGTTAAAATGAATTGTACCACATATCTATTTTTTTCTCAATGTCCTTGATGGATGTCTGTATTCTGTGAATATTTTAACTTCATGTAAGAATAGTTTGTTGAAAAGATGTACTAATTTATATGTTGCTGAAATGGCTGTTTATTTAAGCTCTGCTTTTTTCATCATACAGTAAACATTTTAAGTTGATATCTGTTGGTTCTTGCTCTGTGGTTGCCTGCAAAATGCCACAGGAGAGCAAAGAAGAGTCTCCTGCATAGCATAAAAGATTTATTGATTATGGCTTCCAGCTTTAAAATGTTCAGTATTGCAAAGCAAAGGGTAGTAAATTACAAAAAGCCATCATAACTTAGCTGAGCACTCCCTGAATCATGGCGCTAGAAAGCATTCATTTTTAGATACAGCAGTACATAGAGACAAGATAATAACTGCCAGTAGGGGGCAGATTGGGCAACTGCTTCTAAGCCCATGAGGTCAGACGACCTTACCATGACTGCTGCATCACTACATACTACATTCTGCACAGAATAATACAGCATTTGTCTTTCCCTCACATCTTGTTTCACTTTTGCTATATTCTTTTGTGTTTATAGAAAGTTTCTAAAGGATGATAAAGGTAATCAAATTTATTAAAAATACCACATAAAGGGCTAGATAGGATAGTCAATATTTTGTGTCTGATATAAGCTTTGAGCCCACTTCCAATTTGCTCACATGTAGCTTTAAGCTTTGCTTGTTATTGGAGATATTTATTTTGTTAATTTTTTTTGTTTGTAGAACCAGAAGGTAATAAAGATGTTTCTCCTAAAAAAACTAGGTGGAAAGATATTGCTATTAAATATTGCGATATTTATATAGCACCTTCACCTTACGCAACACTTTACAAAGTAGAGGGAGACAGTACAGTTACAATACAATACAAAAGGATAAGGTGGGCCCTGCTTGTGAGAGCTTACAATCTAAAAGAGGGGCAAGTGGTTCTAAAGGTTATAACTGTGAGGGATGAGCCGATAGAGGAAGTAGAAGTACAATTTTTTTCAAGGAGACTAAACAGGCTTCCCTGAAGAGTTGAGTTTTCAGGGATTGCCTAAAAGCAGACAGAGTAGGAGACAGCCAGTCAAGTTGGGCTAGGGAGGGTCTAGAAGATACAAGAGGCTCTGGAGAAATCCTGAAGGCAACTATGGGAGGAGGTGACAAGGGAGCTAGAGAGCAGGAGGTCTTGGGTGGGTTGGACAGTTTGGATGATATTTTGATGCAAGGTTAGTGATGAAGCCAGGGGCAGAATAGTGGATGGCTTTGTATGTTGTTACTATTAGCATGAATTTTATATGGTGGGCTTTTTTGACCATATAGATTGGCAGATTGGGGTGGTGCCCACTGGATTGCTGGACAGGTAGATGCATCTAGCTGCAGAATTTATGGTAGACTGAAGGGAGATAGCCTGTGTAAAAGAAGGCTGATGATAAGTTGCAATGTTGAGATGGGTGATGACTAGGGAGTGGATAAGTAGCTTTGTGGTGCCATTTGTTAAAAAGGGATGAGCTTTGGAAATGTCGCAGAGATTTAGGTGGGAAGAATGGGACAGATGTGTGATTTGATGTGGGGCCCAAACAAGAAGTCCGAGTTCAGAATAACACCTAGCAGTCTGGCATGAGTAGAGTGAAGGATTGTTATGCTATTGATCTTGATGGGGAAGTCATGGGAGGGGACACTGATATGTGGTGTGAGGGCCCAGTCACACCATATCCAGTGCCTCCCGGTGCAGTTCGCGTCCAGAATGCACTGGATCGCATACATAAAGCCGGGCTGTGTTCTGGGGCGGGAGGGGGCGTTCATGTCAATGGCATCGTAGACAAGCACCCCTCCCAACCGCACCGGAACGCGGGGTACAGGAGTGCTCTCCGTTCTAGTGCAGTGCAATCTGAAAAAATGCTGCATGCACTATTTTTAGATTGCACTGGAATGGAGGCACGCCTGTACCTCTGGTGCGGTCGATCGCATTTGCACCGACACGACCCCTCCTACCCCCGAATGCGACCCGGCTTCATGTATGTGATCCAGTGCGTTTCGGGCGCGAACTGCACTGGGACGCAATGTATATGGCGTGACTGGGCCCTCATACAACACTGATGCTTGACGAGACTGAAAGGGCAAGAGATGATATTGGAAAAATATCAACTGTCCAGATTGGAATTGTAGATAGTGAATAGAAGGGGTCTGAGGTCAGAACCTTTGGAGACCCCTATAGAAAGTGTAGGAGGAGAGGAGAATATAGAGTTGAAGGAGATGCTGAAGGTGCTCTCTGATAGGGGAGAAAAGGCAAGAGCTAAGCCTTGAAGGCCATGGGATTGGGGATTTTTAATTCAACTGTATCAAAGACAGCAGAAAGGTTCAAAGTGCCCATTGTTTACAGCAGTTAGCAAGTCGTGAGTTTTAGGATGGCAGTTTCAGTGGAGTGCTGGTGGCGGAAGCCAGACTCTGAGGGTTTGAAAGATTGTTTTCAGTGAGATAGCTGCTTAGGGGGTCGTAGACAAGGCATTCAAGAAATTTGGTGGTAAATGGGAATATTCAGGGCCGGATTTACTCCCCCCTGCCGCCCCAAGGCCAGGTTCCACAATACGCCCCCCCCCCTCCGCCAACCCCCCCTCCCCATCAATTGAGAATGGCAACCAGATGGCGACCGCCCCGTCGTGATTGGACGGTGGCGAACCGTAGTGTGCGGCCGACGGACACCTTACACCGGCGCCCGCAGCTTCCCCACAAGGTCACCGCTGCCGCCCCTCTGCACTCTGCCGCCTCGGTGGCCTTGTGGGAAATCCGGGCCTGGGAATATTGATACACACATTTTGAATGGCTCAGCTAGCAGTCTGTAGATTTGCAGCCATTTAGTTTATTTTCTTCCACTATATCCATTAACATATTAGCCATCCTTTTGAAGTTATTTATGTGTGGTATTTTTATATAGCACCAACAATTTACGCAGCGCTTTACATCTTTTGGGTTGCTTAAATAGTGCACATTGACATCAGTGAATAAGCCAGTGCAAAAATACCATACAGATAATGATTATTAGCACACATGTTATAATGCCTCACAATTTTGATAAAATAAATAGTGATTTGTTGGGAGCTGTAACTGTATATCTAATCTATAGAAAGTATAAGGAAGAGGAAGCAAGTTTGGAAGCATATACTAATATCGATGTTGTACTAATTATAATACAAAAAAGGTATACACTATGACAAAAAGCCACAATCGAAACCACCCAAACGCTGTATCTAACCTGACATATTTGGAGTACATATTGATAGGTCTGCCAAGAAGTCCCACCCGTCACTCCAATTTCCTGACTGGTAGTCTTGTTATCCCGGTGTCAGGTGGAGAGACAGATGGGAATCTCCTAGCCAGGATATGCAGAGACCCAATGAGCAAAGTGTAGGCAGAACAGGACCAAAAATACAATAATAATGAAAGGAACTACTCACAGTATGGTGTCAGCCAGGATCAGTAGCCAGTAATTAGAATTGCACAGTAGCAAAGGAAATGGGAACTCAGCGTCAGAATCCAGGCTGAGTCAGCAACAAACGGAAACACGGTACAAAAGGGTAATCCAAAGGCAGGTGGGGGACAGGCAGAAGATCATAAACCAGGAATCCAATATATCAATGACAATCACACCCAGGATGCACACAGGAAATTCTATACTTGGGCAAAGACAGGAAGGGGAGGACTGTATTTATCGGTGGCAGATTAGGTAATTTCCTGCAGCTGACCAGTAGGTGGGGGTCAAAGCCCCGTAGACTGTAGGTGGATAGGACAAGGTCAGCACAAAATCAGAACCCTCAAGCAAGGAAACAACCCAGAGACCAAAGGTTCCAAGGATCGATTTCCAGGCAATGGCATGACACATATTAAACATATTACAGGCCCTGAATCCTTGGGGATTAGTCTACTATTTCACCACAGACAACACTGTTAGTAGTCTCAATACATAACTCTTTTACCATTTCAAGTACCTTAACTATTAACAATAATTTACCTTTTTTTGTGTATCGCTCATCAGTTGATCCTCAAATTATCTCTGAATTGGTGCTGACACTGTCCTTCCCTCTGGATGGTGGCTACTTTTGTTGCCCATGGTCCCTGTGTGTTGTAAAGTAGCCACTGCTCCAAGCTCACTCTTTTGATGGACTATAATCTCATGTTTAGATTACTCATTTGTAGTGAGATAGTAGCCCATCATGGGGGCAAGCTTAGAGAAGTGGCTACTCTTCAACAAGCAAAACAAATAGGAAACCCACTCATTAATTCATAACCAGCTTTAAAGCAAGGCGCACATGGAAGGGATTTAGACAGTATAACATTTACAAACATTTTCCAGCACACTTACCAGCTGGCCTGCAAAAATATTTTGGTGTGGGGACACATTGGGGTCTTCAGCTGCTGTTGTGATGTGCAAGACTTCTGGTGTGTCCCTGTGCCTTTGAGGAGGAATGGGCTACCTCCTGGTGAACCTGCACCCAATTTATCCTTTGCTATATATACTCTAAAATGGAGGTTCTCATACAAGTGAAACTCGAATAATTAGAATATTGTGCAAAGTTCATTTATTTCACTAATGCAACTTAAAAGGTGAAACTAATATATGAGATAGACTCATTACATGCAAAGCAAGATAATTCAAGCCGTGATTTGTCATAATTGTGATGATTATGGCTTACAGCTCATGAAAACCCCAAGAACCCCAAATC
>NW_017306590.1:707029-739576 GCF_000935625.1 Nanorana parkeri
GCCGCACACTACGGAGCCGGTGGGCGGAGCCTCGGGCCGCCCCGTCGTGATTGGACGGTGGCGGACCGTAGTGTGCGGCCGACGGACACCTTACACCGGCGCCCGCAGCTTCCCCACAAGGTCACCGCTGCCGCCCCTCTGCACTCTGCCGCCTCGGTGGCCTTGTGGGAAATCCGGGCCTGGGAATATTGATACACACATTTTGAATGGCTCAGCTAGCAGTCTGTAGATTTGCAGCCATTTAGTTTATTTTCTTCCACTATATCCATTAACATATTAGCCATCCTTTTGAAGTTATTTATGTGTGGTATTTTTATATAGCACCAACAATTTACGCAGCGCTTTACATCTTTTGGGTTGCTTAAATAGTGCACATTGACATCAGTGAATAAGCCAGTGCAAAAATACCATACAGATAATGATTATTAGCACACATGTTATAATGCCTCACAATTTTGATAAAATAAATAGTGATTTGTTGGGAGCTGTAACTGTATATCTAATCTATAGAAAGTATAAGGAAGAGGAAGCAAGTTTGGAAGCATATACTAATATCGATGTTGTACTAATTATAATACAAAAAAGGTATACACTATGACAAAAAGCCACAATCGAAACCACCCAAACGCTGTATCTAACCTGACATATTTGGAGTACATATTGATAGGTCTGCCAAGAAGTCCCACCCGTCACTCCAATTTCCTGACTGGTAGTCTTGTTATCCCGGTGTCAGGTGGAGAGACAGATGGGAATCTCCTAGCCAGGATATGCAGAGACCCAATGAGCAAAGTGTAGGCAGAACAGGACCAAAAATACAATAATAATGAAAGGAACTACTCACAGTATGGTGTCAGCCAGGATCAGTAGCCAGTAATTAGAATTGCACAGTAGCAAAGGAAATGGGAACTCAGCGTCAGAATCCAGGCTGAGTCAGCAACAAACGGAAACACGGTACAAAAGGGTAATCCAAAGGCAGGTGGGGGACAGGCAGAAGATCATAAACCAGGAATCCAATATATCAATGACAATCACACCCAGGATGCACACAGGAAATTCTATACTTGGGCAAAGACAGGAAGGGGAGGACTGTATTTATCGGTGGCAGATTAGGTAATTTCCTGCAGCTGACCAGTAGGTGGGGGTCAAAGCCCCGTAGACTGTAGGTGGATAGGACAAGGTCAGCACAAAATCAGAACCCTCAAGCAAGGAAACAACCCAGAGACCAAAGGTTCCAAGGATCGATTTCCAGGCAATGGCATGACACATATTAAACATATTACAGGCCCTGAATCCTTGGGGATTAGTCTACTATTTCACCACAGACAACACTGTTAGTAGTCTCAATACATAACTCTTTTACCATTTCAAGTACCTTAACTATTAACAATAATTTACCTTTTTTTGTGTATCGCTCATCAGTTGATCCTCAAATTATCTCTGAATTGGTGCTGACACTGTCCTTCCCTCTGGATGGTGGCTACTTTTGTTGCCCATGGTCCCTGTGTGTTGTAAAGTAGCCACTGCTCCAAGCTCACTCTTTTGATGGACTATAATCTCATGTTTAGATTACTCATTTGTAGTGAGATAGTAGCCCATCATGGGGGCAAGCTTAGAGAAGTGGCTACTCTTCAACAAGCAAAACAAATAGGAAACCCACTCATTAATTCATAACCAGCTTTAAAGCAAGGCGCACATGGAAGGGATTTAGACAGTATAACATTTACAAACATTTTCCAGCACACTTACCAGCTGGCCTGCAAAAATATTTTGGTGTGGGGACACATTGGGGTCTTCAGCTGCTGTTGTGATGTGCAAGACTTCTGGTGTGTCCCTGTGCCTTTGAGGAGGAATGGGCTACCTCCTGGTGAACCTGCACCCAATTTATCCTTTGCTATATATACTCTAAAATGGAGGTTCTCATACAAGTGAAACTCGAATAATTAGAATATTGTGCAAAGTTCATTTATTTCACTAATGCAACTTAAAAGGTGAAACTAATATATGAGATAGACTCATTACATGCAAAGCAAGATAATTCAAGCCGTGATTTGTCATAATTGTGATGATTATGGCTTACAGCTCATGAAAACCCCAAGAACCCACAACCTCAAAAAAGTAGATTATTACATGCAATCAATCAAACAAGGATTGTACATAGAACAATATCGGACCTCTGAAAAGTACAAGCATGCATATGTACTCAGTACTTGGTTTGGGCCCCTTTTGCAGCACTTACTGCAATTACTTTTGCACGATATTCTAATTATTCGAGTTTCACCTGTAGATTAGAGTTAGGACTTGAGAAGGCTTCTTCATTTGATGTTCAATGCCAGAGACTCCTGCAGCGTAAGGTATGATTGTGGTGTGGGTCTTCAGCTCTATTATGATGTACTGTTATAACATGGCTGAGTTGTAGGAGGATGTGTCTACATGAGAGTACTATAGCTTATTGCTTAACCAGGGAATCCAAAGTTGTCCTGCTGCAATCCACCACCATATGTCAGATGCCACAGCACCACCTCCATTACTTACATCATCAGGGGGTCACTATCTCTTACATGTTCTTGCAGCTGGCCCCCTCATGACTTGCATGTGCCTCAGTGTGTCATCAGGGGGCCGGCTACAAGAAACAGGAAGATACAGCATTGGCTGTAGAGTTCTCTGAGGCTTCCTGGGATGCTTGACATCAGTATCCAAGGAGGCTGTGGGTTATTGGGATTACATTTTTGCCTAGATGAAAATTCCAGAGGTGCCTGTAGAGGGCAAGAAAAAAAGGTATAACATAAATGTCCAATTGTGAGAGAGAAGGGGGTAGTAGTGCAATGGTGGAAAGTGAGTGGAGAGAATAAGGATCCACTAGGGACACACCTAAGCTTCAGAACATAACATAAATTATACAGCAAAGGGCATTATTTTGCTTGAATAAAAAAAGATCTGGCATTCACTTGGCTACAAAGCTTCATACACAGTGCAACAGAGCTCCCATTCCCTTCAATATTATGGATGTGACACAGAGAACATAAGGCACACTTGCACTTCAATTGCTTTGGGAGCCACACTAAGCTTTCCCACATGGTTGGGTGTCAGCTCTTGCGCAATCACTGGAACATTGCAGCTTCCAGCACCAGACATCATGCTGGGCAAGCTAACAGTGTTGATGGTATTGTGCTTGACAAGTTAAGATCCACAAGTTAATAAAATGGTGTTTTATCTTGGTTGCTAAGGCATTAATATTAATAGTGTTAGGTCTATGTGTGGTCCTGTTTCTGCACCACATAAACTGTGACCTTTCAACAGAAAGGATTGAGTCTGTAATTAACAGTTTAGATTTCTAACTCATCATCTGACTGGTCATTTGTTTTATACAATGTTCACACATCATACTATATGATGAAAACACAATGTTGAATTACTGCAAGCATTTGCACATGCAAGGTCTTAAATTACACATTATTGTTGGCCATGTACGTAGACAAAGTTTGGAAAGCATTATTTTCCTGCTTGCTATACAAAGAAAGAAGAAAGATGGAGTACAATGAGAGTGACGTTTATTTTGAATCATCTGTTCTATCTGGTAATATAGCCATAATTTACAGTGATGTAAATAGATATAGTTGTAATTTGTGTGTATTATTCAGTAAGATAGTTCAAACAGCAAATATGATAGGCAAATTCCAATAACCCATGGCAACCAATTAGAAATTGTTTCTTATAGGATTTATACCATCAGTTCTCTTCACACTGCTTCTTTGAATATGCCAATTGAACTATTTTATCCCAAGTCACTGTGGATACAGAGCTTTATTTGCTGTACTTTAGATCAGAGATGCTGGTAATGATTTTGTCAGTTGAGTTTTATCATTTTGATATTTTCGATGTTTTATAACTCTGACATCTATGGTATATATTAAACCTTAACCAGTGGTACACAGACTAACATATAAGTAACTATGGTTTTGGCTACAATAAATATTTTGTATTTATATTCTCTACATGCTTCTTCTCTCTTTGACCTCTTTCCACCTAACACTCCTAAACCAAGAGAGCCCTTGGTTTTATCATTAATGCCCTAGCCATTTCAGAAACATCAGGCCTTCTTGGCCTTCCATTCCCTAGCTTGTAGCATTTTCACTCAAGATCAAGAGCGATGAGCTGGAGGTTTCAGGCTGAATCTCTGAGCAAAGGGCCGACGTGACACGGGTTATTATTTATTTGTCATCTCGAATGTAATAAGCTGTAGATACAGCACCGGCAGACCTTGATTTATTGCGCTGTCGGCATCAAGCAACGCCGCAACTGGTGTACCATGCAAAATGGATACGGAAGTGTCAGCCATGTCTATCTATCATGAATGAAGCTTTTTCTCTCTCTCCCTCTCCCCATCCGCTCCCACCTCCCCCTCTGTCAGACTCATAACACATTCTCACTTCATGCCAGAATACATAAACAATCTTTCATTATTTTGATGCATTTTTTCTGTATTTGTTCTTTACAGAACATAAACTTCAAATTTATGTCTTTTTGCACTATGATGTTCACATACTTTGGCTTGATAGATAAATGGAGTTATGGATTGATGCATATGTACCAATTATTTAAAGTTTCCCATCACCAGGCTTTTTGTTTCAGCACAGATATCATTTTGTTTATCACAGTCATTGTGAAAAGCATTTTATAGAAATACCCTGTAAGACGTTATGCATGTTATAGAAATATTTTCGTAATATTCATGAAATGTAGCATTTACAAGACTACTGCAATTATAGATTTCTCTTCCAGCATGCAATCTTAGGCTTTATAAAAAGAAAAACCCTGAGTGAGATGCAGAATCATAGGCCATTTAAACTGATTTGATAAGAGACCAGAAGTATTGTTTTTTTCTGAAACGATTTTAAAATCTCCTTAAAGGAGAACTATGAGATGAGTGATTTCCACTTACCTCATAGTTCTAGCTGACCTGTGACAATGAGACTGTCACAGGGCGGCTCAGTAGATCGGGAGGTGAGCGAACACATACCGGGTTCGCTCACCTCTCGATCCTGTCACGGCTCTCTGCCGTGACAGGGGGAGGAGCTGGATTCCCCTCTCCCCGCTCCGATCTGCCAGCGCTGACTGGCGGAACGGACGGGGGAGGGGGCGGATCTTGACATCGATGTCGGGATCTGCTCCGGCTGCGGCGTCTCAATATACCGCGAGCTGTAGCTCGTGGTATACTCAGCTTAGGGTAACGGGAGGACGCTTGTTTGTGTCCTCCCGTTACCCTAAGGAAAACTATGGGGTAAAACACTGACCCCATAGTTCTCCTTTAAATAATGGAATTATAGTATCATATTATTTTGTAATTATTGGTTATTTAAAGAAGTAATCCATTAACAACATTTTAATTTTGCATACCATTTAGAGTCCCAAAAGGTAATTTAAAGCACTTCAAGACTAAAACCTTACTATACTGCATTTTAGGTCCATCTCGATTTACAATTTCCCTTGTATGCAACTGCTCCTGTCTTTCATTACAGTATATCATTGCTAAGTAAGGAACTCTGCTTCCATGCTGGCTGCAGCCCAATTTCCCAAAAGTAAGGGCAGGCATAAAAACCATGACAACTTACTTACAATTCATAATTTGCATGTTTCATCAAATAGACATGTAGCCATACCCCTATAATAATATTATATCTCCTTTCTTTAGCTGACATTGCCTTTTATATATTTAACTACAGATGATTGACTATAAAGCACTGCGCAAACTGTTATATGCGCTATATAAATCCTGTATACTAATAATAAAGAATTCCAAATACCCTGTAGTACTGTGACCTGCAAATATGTTATATAGAGTTTTCTTGGTTTTATCAAAATCCTCCTGCACCCTTTTTTTTATCAAATTTCTCCAGCAAAAGACTTAGGGCAAAAATCCCCCAGCAAAGCAGAGTTTAAAACTTTCAGACAGTTCACATACCATGCTGTGGTTTCTGCTAAAGTGTATTTAGGGAGACAGTATGGCCATTGGTGATGCTAACAAGCAGTGGCGTAACAATCGCCATAGCGACTCAGGTGGCCGCTATGGGGCCCGGGCACAGGGGGGCCCGGCCAGAGCTGTCACAAACACAGCTCAGCAGGGGCCACGGCGCATTTCCCCTCATAGTCGCTGTGGAGCTGTGTCAGTGACAGCCAGCCACTGCGGCAGATGAGGGCGGTATTCGGAATGTAGGAGGCGGGGCCCTTCTCCTCTTACATCACTGGCCAGCGACCTAAGAGCAGGTGGGGCCAGTGATGTAAGAGAAGGCAGGGGCCCATCGATAGCAGAGGAGGCGGGGCCCGTGGACGGAACAGGAGTCAGGGCCCGGCAACCACAGAGGCGCTGACAGGTAAGAGATCTCAGACCCTGCAGAGCCCACTATAGAGAGTCTATGGCGGGGCTCTGCAAGTGGCATAACTAGCAATCACGGGGCCCTATACAAAAGTTTGCTATGCGGCCCTGTGATTTCTAGTTACGCCCCTGCTAACAAGGCAACCTAAATCCAGCGGTGGCTTTACAATTCGGAATCTAGCAACCAACCTGCATTTTCTTACACAATGAGAATAGAGACTAATGCAATACAAGCTCAATTGTTTTGTTTTTTTCCTTATCTGGATGAGAAATGTATGCTAGCTGCACTATCTGAACTGAGAGATCTCATCTGGCAGCAGGAAATAAGGCTGATGGCCTATTTATAACATGCTCATTCAGTAAAGAACAAACTATTTGTTGCTGTCTAATTAGTAATGTTGCACATCCTTGGTCATGCAGAGAATAGTTGTCTTTTATGTATCTATCTATCACATGCGTGACACAGCATGTTGGCAGGAGGTATTAAGAGTAGATATTAAAAGCTCCAATCTGTTACTTGAAATTGATTAGACTTTAACACCTCCCATAAGATTAATAGTTTGGTTCTGATAAACAGTGAATATAACCCATGCCTTCAAACATTTCACGTGATTACTTTTAAGAAATATCTGTATAAGGAAGGCATTTGCATGTGTGCTGAAAATGCATAAATACACTGTCTCTTAACTCTGTAAATTTAAGACATTAAATTAAACAGAATGCAGCAGAGCATTTATAGAAGGCTATTTACCCTTGTATTAAGCAAGCAATATGGAACACTTGCTATTTTTTAGGTGTGAAGATTGAAGAAAAAAACTTTTTTTTTTGTTTCTTTTTTCTAAAGCATTGTGCCATGAATTTAAAGTTTAAAAGTGTATTTATGAACCATATTCTGTCCATTTATTGACTTCTGTTAATCTGTCTTCTCTTAGCATGATCTCTAGGATGTTTATATCACTAAGCATAAATGCCAGAAAACATTTAGTCAGTAAGATCTACTGAGAAACACTACTTTTGTTTTTCCTGTTTTGGTCCTCATTCGCCAATATCCAGGCCTGAAACATTAGTTGCCACCGATCTCATTGGTACATTCTTTTTGTTTTCAGTGGCCACGGGCTCCTGGTGCTTTACATTCCCTTGACAGTTCTCCCTATATCCCAGACACACACCTCCCTTTTAATTTACGGCTTAATTTCTCTCCTAATTCAGAAGATTGATGCCGGAAGGCTATTTGCCGAATTATGGAAATGTCACTACGTTTTATTGTTGTAATAAAGGGATTCCTATATATCACTTGCTCTATGGGGATTCCAGGCTTTCTGCATGCATCTTCCTAGCAACGGATGCAGGCTAAAACTGCCAACACTTAAAGTCTTAACAGGAGGTACAAAGGAAAGGGTATGAGGAATCAACATGTCATCCCTTGAGACAAGATTAATTGTGAACACATGGCGGCAAAGTAACCCAGTCACTGAAATCTAGTTAAATTAGTCTTGCCCAGAAATTCTACTATTGTTAGTTTTTCTGTGAGCTACCGAAATATATGTTGCCATAGGTTTTTTTTAAGTTGATCTCTTTTTTTGGGGGGGTTTTGTGAAATGCAAATTCAACATAAACAGTATCAAACACTAGAGATTAACAAGAAAATATTAGTATACATAGACAGTAACCATGCTTGTACAGATGTGGACACATTTGTTGGTACCCTCTTATCTTTTTTCTTTGAAATAACTTGAAACTAACTAAAGAAATTGGCATCCATCATTGTTTATTACATAGTTAATAACAATCAAACTTTGCTTTCGAATTTTTGATTCAACAATATATTTAAAATAATAAAACACATGAATATGGCATGGCCAAATATGAAGGGACCTTTAACCTAATATTTTGTTGCACAACCTTTAGAGGCAATCGATGCAAACATGCAATTTCTGCCCCTTTCAGCAGGTATTTTAGAGTTTTCACTCATGGTATACTTGATTCGAAAATATATGAAAAAACACATATACATTAATATAAATCATATATTAAAAATCAGACTGATTCTATAATTTAATTAGAATAAATGCAATGGATTTATATATTATAATAAGCACCAAATTAGGATAATTAATTCGATAAACTATAATAGAGTAAAATAGCTGGCAGGTTGCAAAAAAACCTGAAACACATAAAGAATCATGACCAATAATGACTACATATCTATAATACAATTACTAAGATTTTACATCAAATATTAACCCCTTAGTGACCATAGTACATAGTCCATAGTACATCACTGGCACTGGGCCCGTTTAACCCCTTCATGACTGAGGCCTTTTTTTCATTTTTTGTACCCATGATCGGGGGACTTTTTAAAATTTTTTTTTATTATTATTAGATTTATTTTATTTTCATTTAATTTAAAAAACGTGTTTTTTTTACTTTACTTTGACTGCTATCACATGGGGGGGCTTGCAAGCCCCCCCATGTAATAGCAGATGGTGGTGACAGGTCCTCTTTAAGGTGATGCTGGGGGTCCAAAAGACCCTCAGTGTCACCTTTACACTGGAAATAAGCTATTGAAGTGCAGATCGCACTTCAATAGCTTATAGCTGGGCTGCAGGAGCCCAGAACTGACAGCCCAGGGACCGGAAGTGATGCAATCTGCATCGCTCCCGGTCCCATAGAACGGGGAGGGGATCGATGAACGGAAGTTCGTCGACCTCCTCCCCAGCTCCCCGCGGACACCAAGATCGCCGGTCCCTGGCCCGTAGGAGGGGCAACGGAGCCCGGGAAGCGCGGGGGGGGCGGCCCCTTCTTCGGGACGCAGAAGCGATCTGGCGACAGGTGAGTCGCCAGGATCGCTTCTGTTGTAAAGCCGACAGTCGGCTCTACAAGTTTAAACAGAGTCCCGGCGGCAAAAGTCGCTGGGAGTCTGTTTAAACAGCCCCGATGCTGGCGACGTACACTGTACATCGTCAGTCACGAAGGGGTTAAACAAACACCCGGTGGCTAGTTTACATTTGTAAAGCCGACTGTCGGCTTTACAATAGAAGTGATTCTGCCGACTCAGCTGTCGCCAGATCGCTTCTCCGGGCTGGTAAATGGCGCGCCCCAAGCCGGACACCCACGCCATGTTTCCCGGGTTCTGCTGCCCTTCCTACGGGCCCGGGACCGGCTTCTTGTCGGTGGGAAGCTGGGGAGGAGATCGGTGAACATTCACTGATTTCCTTCCCATTATATGGCAACGTGTATTGCATCACTTCCTTTCCCATAGCTGTCATTGCTGGGCTCCTGAAGCCCAGCAATAAGCTATTGAAGTGCAATCTGCACTTCAATAGCTTATTTAAAGTGTGAAGGTGATACTAGGGGTCTTTCGGACACCCAGTATCACCTTTAAAGAGGACCTTTGGCCCCCAATATGCCATCACGCGGGGGAGCTTGTAAGCCCCCCTATGTGATAGCAATGAAAGTAAAATAAAAATAACAGTTTTTAAAAATAGTATCAAATGAAATAATTGTAAAAATAATTTTTAAAAATGTTTTAAAGTCCCCCATGTCCCGCATGTCATAACATGACATAACATGAACACGTGTCGGGTACGTCTACGTATTAAAATGACGATTGGGATATATCGATATGTTGGGTATCGCCGCCCACGCCAGAGTGAGAGCAATAGTTCTAGGGCCAATATTTAATGCGTATCTCAAAATGATCTGTAGGGGCTTTTAAAGCGTCCTGTACTGACTTTTTGGGGTACTGAATTTTGCTGCCGTTTCACAGACGCACACAGTTTGTAACCTGGGCATGTTGGGTATCTATTTACTCGTTGTAAGCTCATCTTTTATATTTTTTTTTTTTTTAAATAGGTATTTCATTGTGTTTTGGGGCACTAAATTTAACTTTTTTTTTACTAAAGTTTTGGGGTTTGATAAGAAGTTGCTCTAATATTGTGCAACATGAAAATTTGCAACACCCACCACTTTATTCTACAGGGTCTTGGCTTTCAGAAAATATAGAATGTTTGGGGGTTTTAAGTAATTTTTAGGCCTAAAATGTGGATTATAACATGGGTGCAAAAAATGAAAAAAAACAAAACAAAAAACAGGCTTCAGTCATGAAGGGGTAAAAATATATAAATACAATAAAACCAATGCAAGATCAATGACATGTAATGTAATACATACAAACAAGTATATAGGTGTATAAATAACTATGAAACTACTTCTAAAAGGTGATGGGCAGGAAAAATCTATGTCTGGACACCATAGAAATAGACCCCTATTATTATGCATATCAGTGTTGCAGTTACAGTGACACTAAACGCATGAGTTAAACATGCATTGCATCTTAAAAACTTGGCTGTAACTCATGTTCACATAGCCTCATAGAGGGCCACTTCAGAATAGTCCAGTCCATTCTTGGGTGCTATTTGCTGTGTGTTTGGGTCAATATCCTGTTGGAGGACCCATAGACTTATGGCTAAGGTTGGCCATCCATTATGTGAAAATGCGCACAGTGGGTGCCGAAGGAGCCGGTCGGAAAATCTTTGAACTAACAGAGTGGGCAGCCAATCAGCTGCCGGCTCTCTGGGTTTTCTGACAGTGGCCAATGGCTTCTGTTAATATACAAAATAAACAGCAGGGATTCTCCGATCAAGGATTGTAAGCATTGAAGGAGGGATCTGTGCAATTTTTTTTGTTCTGCATTTAGAGATGACCAGAAATGTGCACCTCCAAATATTTAATGGAAGGGACCATCTCAACAGCTGCATCCTGATATAGAGAGGAGGGGGAAGGGAACCTTCATATAGTCTACAATCATCTATTTTGTCTTATTTACATTAATGGACAGTTTGTTCATTTTGCATCACACTTCCAGATCTGTGTACATAGACTCCTCACAGTGAGCGATTAGTCCCAGCACTGCTGTATCATCTGTGAACTTCACAATATGATTGCTCAGATACTTAACTGAGCAATCTTAGGTCAGCAGTGTGTACAAGGGTCTCAATATGCATTCCTGGGGGAACTGGTATTGAGGATGATGGAAGAAGATTAAAAATACTGTGAATTCTAACAGACTGGAGCCTATTTGTTAACAAGTCTGGTACCCAGTTGCACAAAATTGAGCTTAACCAAAGTAGTGCCAGTTTATCTATTGGGGTTTGTGGAATAATAGTATTGAAGGTAGACTCCTCAAAACGAGTGTTCAGAGCATCAAAGAGATAAGGATCCTGCATTCTGCATTTATGCTAGTTTAATCCATGATGCTTTCAATGCCCTTCCACATACTCCATGGGTTGTTGGTGGAAAAGTGACCCTGAATTTTGGGAGGATAGTTAACTATGTGTTCCAATACATTGCCAGACCTAAATGTGCAATTACAGGCTTTCAGACAGTGAACCTCTGGCTTCAGCCAGGGTTTCTGGTCAGGACAGTAATTCTTTTAGTTGTAGTAACATCCTCGCTTTTGAATCCCTCCAGGTCCACACCTCTGACATCTAAAACTGGATGTGAACAATATTTTAATTCAATGGATACATTTAAGGTCAAATCTGAATAGTTGCAGTACTCAGATAAGGGCCATTCAATGCTATCAAATGCTTTGTGAGTATCCAATGATACCAGCACCTCCTGAATATTCACCGGAATCACGATCCATACTTTAGCTTCAACATTGATGAGCGAAATTGGACAATAAGAATCCCATTGGGTGGGATCCTTAAAAGGCGTTGGAATAAGAACTAAAAGGGCCTCTCTCATGAATGTCGGGACGATCCTATTATCATAGGCTTCATTAAAAGTATGAAGGAGGGGTTCACTGATTTGATATTTGAATGTATTGTACCTGTCAGTGGGAAAGCCATCTACTCCTGTTGATTTTTAAGGGGGAACATTTTAAATTAAAATTTTAACTGGAGTTGATGTGTTGGAAGCAGAAACTATGAGCAAGCGTTAGGATTTGAGTGGCTTTGACAAAGGCCAAATTGTGATGGCTAGATAACTGGGTCAGAACAACTCCAAAACTGCAGCTCTTGTGGGATGTTCTTGGTCTGCAGTGGTCAGGACCTACCAAAAGTAGTCCAAGGAAGGAAAACCAGTAAACCGGAGACAGTTCACAATGCATCGCAGTTTGTTGTATATGGGGCTGTGTGGCTTCAGAACGGTCAGGATGCCCATGCTGACCTGTGTCCACAGCCAAAAGTGCCTACAATGGATATATGAGCATCAAAACTGAACCATGGAGCAATGGAAGAATGTGGCCTAATCTGATGAATTACAGTTTCTTTTAAATCATGTGCATGGCTGGGTGTGTGTGTGTGTGCTGCTTACCTGGGGAAGAGATGGCACCAGGATGCATCGGGGAAGAAGGCAAGTCAGCAAAGGCAGTACCACCTACCATGTACAACCTACCTAAACACTGTTGCTTGCCCCTTCATGGAAATGGTATTTCCTGATGGAAGTGGCCTCTTTTAGCAGAAAATGCTCCCTGCCACACTGCAAAAATGGTTCAAGAATGGTTTGAGTAACACAACAATAAGTTTGAGGTGTTGACTTGGCCTCCAAATTCTCCAGGTCTGAATCCAATCAAGCATCTGTGGCATGTGCTGGAAACACAAGTCCAATCCATGGAGGTCCCACCTCGCAACTTACAGGACTTAAATGATCCTCTACTGACAGCTTGGTGCCAGATACCACAGCATACCTTCAGAGGTCTAGTCAAGTCCATGCCTCCATGGGTCAGGGTTGTTTTGGTGGCAAAACGGGGACCTACTTAATATTAGGCGGGTGGTCATAATGTTGTGGCTGATTGATGTATGATGCAACACTCTTTTTTTCATGCACCCTCTAGTGGATTCTCCATAGAAATATTTTACCCGCTGGAAAACTTTACAGCTGGTAAAACCAAAATTTCATCTGAAAAGCTTAGCCAAGACTGTTGCATGTATACTGATGTGGGGGAGAAATTGTTTTCTTGGGAACTCTAAACCTACTAAACATCATCCACTGCTCCATAAAATACATTTTGGAGAGAGGTTTTAAGTCCAACCTAAAATTCCCTAAAAGAAGTGTTAATATCTCACAAGATAAATTACCACCATCTGTTCTATTTGTCACAGGCATTTAGTGACTCTATTGATGTTCAAATTAAAATGAATTGTATAGTGTTTTCCATAAGAGTTCTTTGTATATTATGTTTAGGAGTAAAAAAAATTAAAGGGAGAAAATGCACACAAAATATTTTGGTCAGGTTATTTGAAGTATTTCATATAAATAGTACATATTTTCCCATTTGCAACCAGCAGGTGGCAAGTGGGATTCTGGTACGCCAGGGTTTTATTGCTGTGCTGAGAACAGATCTGAGCAGTAGAATCTTAGGTTACACGCTTACACAGCTGAATGAGTCATCTCAATGGCTCAGAGGAAGAACACACTTCTCTACTGCACTTCTGTACAGATGGGAGGTCTAGGTCTGCAGAAACAGGCAACATGGAGAGTAACTGCTGTGTTCTTTCATCAAAAATCCCTGCATGCTCTGCATACATTAAAACATAAAAGTAAACTGTATTAAATGTTTATTTGTAAAATATAAAATAACCATATAAAATAGTTAGCAAACATTATATTAAAATTGACCAAAAACAATAGTTCCTCTTTAAGTAGTAAAGTGTGTGTTGGCAACTTGAGAGACAAAAACTACTTCTTTAATAGCCTTCAGTGAATCAAGCTAATTTTGACAAAAATTAATACTACCGTTGCAGTGTTGTCTCTTTCACTTAAGAAAGAATGGTGAGCACAACTCTCAGTACTAAACTGTTTATTTAAATGTGTGATCTGTGTTTTAGTAGTAATGGGTTAACAGTCTCCTACAAGGTAATCAATACCTGTGATCTATTGCAGGACCTGCCAATACATTAATGGCTCCGTCCTGTGTTTGAAGGTGCCATTAATCATGGCGGTGCCACAGTGCTTAGCAGGCATCCATGCAAACCACTCGCCCTCAGAGAAGGAGGGGGAAAAGAAAGGAATGACCTGAAGCAATTAACGTCCAGGCATTCTGCAGCTCGAGGGCCTGATGACTTTTACATACTGAAATTGTAAGCGAGACCTCAATGGTAAATCAATAAAACAATAAGATAAACTATTTTAATAAGATTGAGGCACCCAGTTCATCATGCTCTTCCGTTATTTATGGATGCTTTTGTGAATATAAATAAATACTTACTTAGTGGCTAACAGCAGGGCTTCCGTTTAATGTCCTGGAATACAGGAAAATTATTCTCAATATACGCAAAGCTCAGAAATATATATTTCTTCATTTCCTGTAGCAGAATTTGTAATATCTAATATTTTAACACTGATGGATATGATACGAGTTCACATTTTTACTTGATATGAACTTATAATTTATTCATATAGCCCCACCACCTCAAACAAAGTGCCTTTTAAAACTGCAATTTACAGACAAGGGCAAAGTGCATAGCATAAAAAATCCACAGAAAATTGTATTTCCTAACCACAAGAGCTTGCACTCTAAATGTATATTCTTCCACTTTTACCTAAATATATATTATTTTACTTTACAGTGCTACATTGTGTTCTTAAAATAGAAGGCATTACTGTTTGCCAGATTACCCACTAGGCAACCTAAAAACCTAGGACCTGGATGGTAGTAGTGTGGGGGCTATGCAATGCTACCAAAACTGCCTGACTACTGTCATTCCTACCTGCTCAAGGACTGATTCAGTACACTAGTACACTGTCACTGACATTACTAGTGCAGCTATGTAGAATATATTAATCAGTATCAAGTGAATGCATCGGTCAGTCATTCGCTACTCTTTCTGAGCATGAGGCGACACAAGACAGGTGCCGTCTTTCGGTTGAAATTGCGGCACATGCCTGGTTTCTCTCCTCCCCGCTGGACGCTGCTCTGTGTCTCCCCTGACACAGTGCAGCGTCCAGCAGGGAGGAGATAAACTGTCAGAGAAGGCTGAGCGCTGCGGGTGAGGAGAGCGCTGTGAGCAGCTGGCGTGTCTCAGGAGGCTGGGCTCTCCTCCCGCACCTCCCCACTCGACCTCCTGTGACAAATCAAGATGGAGAGCGGTGTGGGGGGTAAGACGGCTGTGAGCTGTCACAGGAGGCCAAGCCCGCGGTGCGGGGGAGGAGTCAGCTGTCAAAAAAGACAGCTCTCCTCCCAACACTGCCCACTCTGCACCCTGTGACAGCGAGTCAGGATGTAGAGCGGGTACAATCAGCCATCGATCAGCTGATCGCTGACTGCTTGTAAATAATTCCTGTTCATTCATGATTGTGGATATAGTAAACATACTATCTCCACAAGTTGTAAATCAACAGGAACACTCAGTATAGAGGATTGCTGTTCATTATAGCAAGGGCTGCAGAACAAGAGATTGAGGGTCTGTTTAGACCCCTGATATTTCCCCAGAACCCCCAAGAGTAAAGTAAAAAAAATAAAAATTTGAATTTTTTAAATAAAAGGTTAGAAAAAATATTTTTTTCGATTTCTTTAATTTCCAGTTTAAAAATTTCATTTCAGTGCACCTCTAATATGCAGTATATATGATTTAAATATATATAATGGTTTATTTTTATCAATTTACAAAATACAAAGTAAGTGATCAGAATTAAAATCTAAATCAAATGTTTTGTGTGACCACCCTTTGGCTTCAAACCAGCATCAATTCTTACACTTGCACAAAGTCAGGCATTTTGTAGGCAGGTGCTAATGATCGTCAATTTCATATGTAGGTTGAAACACGGTCATTAACCGAGGCCTAAATCTGGGTGAGGAACAGACAAACTCTGCTACTAAGGTGAGGTTGCGGAAGACCATTTCATGTCACGGGTCATACACCAGGGCAAGACTGGGCACAGCAACAATACAGAAGGTAGTTATACTGCATCAGCAAGGTCTCTCCCAGGCAAAGATTTCAAAGCAGACTGGGATTCCAGGATGTGCTGTTCAATCTCTTTTGAAGAAGCACAAAGAAATGGGCAACATTGAGGACCTTAGACGAAGTGGTCGGCCAAGTAAACTTAATGCAGCAGATGAAAGGCACATCATGTTTACTTCCCTTTGTCACCGGAAGATGTCCAGCAGTGCCATCAGCACCAAACTGGCGTAAACCAGTAGGACCCTGGTACACCCATCTACTGTTCAGAGAAGTCTGGTCAGAAGTGGTCTTCATGGAAGAATTGCGGCCAAAAAGCCATACCTCCGACGTGGAAATAAGGCTCAAGTATGCACAAAAACATAGGAACTGGGGTGCAAAAAAATGCCAGCAGGTGTTCTGGACTGATGATGCAAAATTAGAAATATTTGGCTGCAGCAGGAGGCAGTATGTTCACCGAAAGGCTGGAGAGCGGTACAATAATGAGTGTGTGCAGCAACCGTGAATCATGACGGAGGTTTCTTGCAAGTCTGGGGCTGCATTTCTGCCAATGAAGTTGCAGATTGGGTTAGGATCACTGGTGTCCTCAATGCTGAGAAATACAAGCAGATACTTTTCCATCATGCCATACCATCATGGAGGCTTGTGATTGGCCCCATATTTATTCTGCAGCAGAACAAAGACCCCAAACATACAGCCAATGTCATTAAGAACTATCTTCAGCATAAAGAAGAACAAGGAGTCCTGGAAGTGATAGTGTGCAAGTGTACCTAGAAGAATTGATGCTGTTTTGAGGGCAAAGGGTGGTCACACCAAATATTGCGTTGATTTGGATTTCTCTTCTGTTCAATTGCTTTCCATTTTCTTCATTGATAAAAATAAACTATTAACGTTTTTTATTTTTGAAAGCATTCTTACTTTACAGCAGTTTTTCACAACTACCTAAAACTTTTGCACAGTGCTGTATATATAAGATAAATCGTATATATACAGTATATATCGATCTATCTATATGTCTATATAGATAGATAGATAGATATACTGTATATTAGCTGATTGGCTTTAGTATACAAAATCAAGCTAATGCTTAGAGTGTATAGAAGGCATTTTAATTGACTGCTCCTACACAGTGCTGTCCAGGCCTAATAAAAGATACTTTTGGGTATAGGACAGATATGCATATGGCTCTCCTGATCCACAGCATCCCACAGTGCAGTGCTCATTGGTAGAGTGACCTATCACCTGGGAAGTTTACATAGCCCTATGCGTAATGCCTTTCATAAAGTCCAAGTTTGCATAAGATTATAAAGAGGATTGCAGCAGCGAATAGCAGAGCTCAGCAGCACTGTTCATGTAGGAGAGGGCAGCTTGGCTTGCCTTTTGTAAAGTTATTAGAGGTTTACTTTTAACTTGAGCACCATTTCTGGAACAACCTTTCCCCACATGCTAACACAATCACTTTTTAAATTGCATACTATGATTTAGATCTAATACTATGCCATGAATAAACAGAGATTAAAAACCTAGTATGTACAAGAAAAAAGAGCAGGCAGGATGGAAACAATTTAGCTAAATTGTTTGAATGCTTAAAGATGACCCAGGGGAAAGAGTCTGAAGATATACTGTAAGTAACCTAGGTAGGGCAACTGAGTGGAGGTGTTTATATTGCGCTGTTGCAGCAGCTTAGATCTTGCTTTGCTTATTATAGTATAATAAACATGAAGAAATTGGAGATGACAAGCAGACAAAGTGTTCTCAGTGTGTGCACTTCCTTCATTGAGAGTGTGTCCAGTCTCATCCAGTGATCAGTGCTGAATGTATTGTTGGTAGGAGAATAAACAATCAATTTCTCATTACAACACAAGTGAGAAAAAAATATCTGCGTTTAAAAATGTTGGGAAGAAATAAATTCAGGTTGGTATTTTTTTCAATTGGTCTAGCTGTTTGCAAATTGATAATATGAGTACTATGTTTAGATGAAACCATGCTGAAGACACAGCTTCTTACATCTCTTGGTGAGATCTTTGAGCTTGATCTTCTAGGTCTGCACAGCTGTTGTGGCCATTATGAGGGAGTTCCAATCTACCTGTTGGATTGATAATATTGATATCAGGGTGCTGGAACACATAAAGGTGGTTAAAAAAAAACAAAACTTAAAAGTGGATGGGAGCTGAGTTGGTAACTATGTAAGGTAGATCTCATTTTTGGAGTATCTAAGATATAAAAGAAGCCAGGGGCTGACTAAGTCCCCCAGGATCCACCTATTATCACCTTTGAGCTGACTTTACCACACATTGTTCAATTCATATGAACAAGTTACTACTAAATGTTAAGGTCTTGAAAGCCAAACACATAAGGCAGCACATTCATTTTTAATGGGCTGCCAAGGCACATAGTTGCAACAAAAAACACACTTGACCTTTTTTCAGGAAGGTGGCACTTGGCAACACACAGTAGTTTATTGCAGTGTTTTGAGGCACGCTTCAGTGCAGGTGCAATGCCTTGTGTGTTGAGGTGCCATTTAAAATGCATGCCATGCCAAAGCACATAACTTGCTTTGCCACGATAGTGTGAACCTGCCTAAATCAACAGGAGTGCTTCTTCAGAACTAGTGGGCTGAGAACAGATAGGGAATTAATTGTTTTAGTGTCCTATCACAATTCAGTAGGACATTTGTAATCCAAGAATAGAAAACTGTGCATACCTTGAATGGTCTAGGCTCTGGAGTAACTGATAACATTCGTTGCTGAATCTACATCCTTAAAGAGACGCCGGACCATTAATTTCAACAAAAAGCTGCCCATAACATTATATGTGCATTTAATGTACTTTAGACATGTTATTTACCAGTTACAGCCTCCTTGTTTAGACATCCAAAAGCTCTGAGATTATTGTTTGGCGGTGCCATCTTGGATATGATGTAAGCAGCCCCAGCAGACTCAGAGCTGTCACTCAGTAACATTCCATAGTATTCCTCTTCACACCTCCCCAACTGCTACATAAGGGGGCAGAGGAGCTGCTGGCACAGACAATAATTAGACACTGCCAGGAGAGGGCTATGATGTGCAAGGGAGAAGAGATCCGTGCTAGGGAATTGACTCTTCTAGAGTAGTTGGATTTGCTAACAAGTTCAGAGGCACATTGCATATCAATATAAAATCATTTATGGAAAGGAAAATAGTTGCAAGTAAGCATTCAAATTTTTTTTTTCGGTGCCTTTATCTGAATTTTATAAGTTGGTGACAGGGTCTCTTTAAATGCTGACCTTGTCATTGCTCCGGGTACAGGACATCATTAATGATGATACCTAATAATAAAGCAATATAGATGCTTCATATTGAGAACTCTATAGAGCGTGTAAAAAAGGTTATTTTTGCTTCATAATTTTGCTTCCCACTGCTTAAGAAGTTCAAAAAGATTTGATGTTTTCTTTTTCAACATGGTATCACTAATGGTTTTGCCAGCTCTATTTCTGCGTTCTGATTGTTGACTCCCGTGTTGTTGAGCCACAAGTTAAATGCTATTGTTTTGGGCCTTGATTCAAATAACAGAAAGAGAAATAACGTCACCAGCACTCCAAAATGTAATCAAGCAATAGTCCATTTATTGGCACATTGCCATTCAAATTCTGAGCCTGATGAAGGGGATCCCTTGAGGCCCCGAAAGCGCTTGCATTTGAATGGCAATGTGCCAATAAATGGACTATTGCTTGATTACATTTTGGAGTGCTGGTGACGTTATTTCTCTTTCTGATCTTATCACGGTGCCATCCGTGGTCACTACAAGCACCCACACGGCCATACGGGTCTTTTCTTTTCGGTAAGGAGTGCAGCGAGATCTCTTGATTTTTTTGATTCAAATAACCACCCCACTGTTTATGTGGTCTCGTAGCCTGCTGATATTTGTTCTATGAACAAAGCGATCTATATTTTTTGGACCTCCCTTTTTCTGTCCCATAGATTGCCTGCAACTCAAGCCACTTGACAGAGGTTACAAGTAGAATAGTAGGCCACGTGGAAAGGTTGTAAAGCCACCTACAGCAAGACTCCGCACATGCAGTACACAGTGTATGCCAGGGCAAATAATTTTTTTACTTAACCTGTACTGATCTACAGACTACATATTCTAGTGTAATGTCATTATGCTTTGGCAGAATGTTTTTGTTTCTGTGACAGTTAGGGAGATAAACTGATATGCAATAGTAAGGATAGAATTCTGGCTAGGAACTATAATGAATCAAACATTTGATACAGTTTCTGTGTTTGACATTTTTTGCCTGCAAGGAATGGAGATTCATTCTGTCATGGTTTTTTCTTAGGTTATAATTCAATCTGTGTTTCAACTTGCAGTAATGGTTAAGTAGGTTAAATTACTTATTTTATATTTGCATATGGGTCCCTGCTGCATGCTAAAGCAGTTGGAGATGTAAGGACTGAAATTACCATACAAGTACAAAGTTTAAATTTATTTGCGTAGTTCTTACATAAAATAATCCCCCCAGCACATTTCAATAGTGCACCGCTTAAAATGCAAACAGGGAAATAAACATCAAAAATGTATATTGGATCTTGATGCAAGGCTTCAGCCAGCAATCAAGAATAATACAAGTATTTTGTTTCTTTCTTTTATGTCAGATGTTTCATATATTTGATTATTTCTATATAAAACACAGTGCTGTGCTCTGTCGTGGTAAAATTATGAAAATAAATGAGGTGTAACTATCGCATATGTTGGCCATACATGAAAACTAAACTAAAAATAACTGGTTAGCAGTTAGAATCAATATACCATTTATGGTCCAGACAAATGTATGCCGTTCACTTTGGTCATATATTTTTCTTAAAGTAAACCTGTCACAAGCCTCAGGCTGAGCATATAATGAAAAAATGTGCAAGCAGACATTACTTTTAGTGAAAACCACATGTCAGAATGATGATTACATCCAGAGATGTGGACAGTTGACACTACATGCAAATCTTAACTCCTGCTGTAAAAGTCATATGTCGCCCTGCTCCATTCAGCTCCTGGGGGATGGGGTGGCTCAGTAGGTGTACCTATACCTCTGTATCTATTGATCATTCTGAAATGTTTAACCACAATACTTGGGTTAAATACTTGGGTGACACCACTATACACAATTTTGTGTGTCATCTGCCAGCTCGTCAGACAGTGAATCAGATATTCATTGACTGACTGAACAAAATTACAAGTCTTTTTTACAGGTAAAGCAGTACACAAACAGGTATTTTAAGCTGGTTTAGGTGTTTTAATGGTGTTCCTGTTTAACCTTTTACAGACTGAGATTCAGCATATTACTATTTGACTAGACATATGCAGTTCCCACGTTAACAGTGCAATTAAATGGCGATTGGACTTTGTGAATAGTTCTTTCAGTTGAAAAATTGAACACCAGCTGCACTCCTTACCGGAACAGTAGTAACTCCGGAAAAGCAGGTGGGTGCTTGTAGCGACCACAGACGGCACTGTGTGTAACACAAGAATAAAAAGTCAGTCGCCAGCACACCAAAGTAATTCAGCAAAAGTCAATTTATTGACACATTGCCATTCAATAACAAGCGCTTTCAGGGCCTCAAGGGTACCCCTTCATCAGGCTCAGAATGACACATCCTCACAACACCATCACCTTTATATAAACACGCAAATAAAATGTAAAGAACAAACCCCTCCCACCAATTCTCGTCATTGCACGAGTTTCTCCCGCCAATTAATTTTAAAAGCAGGTTTTTTAGTTGTCAAATTTTTTTGATCACCTTTTGCACTTATGCTCATATTCTGTCAGCTTCTGTGGATTTGAGGAGCCAGCTTTTCCACGAAGTGAATTTTGTGGAACAAAATAGAAGTAGCCAAAACTATGTAACCATGTTGATCCATGCAACAAAGGTGATTTTTTTTTTGTGTGGTTATAGCTCTTTGGTAATCTGTGTATACCTAAAATATTATATTAATTTTAACATGTTAATGTTATTTCAGAAGTCATTTGCAATCTTTTTAAATCTGCACCTTTCATTAAAATAATTTCTAGCGGTTCTGTCATGAAGGTCCTTTTTCCGGTACTTCTATTATAGAGTAACAACGCTCTTTTACTGTCTACTAGCTGTGCTCTTGCCTTGTCACACTAGTATACAAGTTTCTGTAACAACACACATTATGGAGGCATGGTCTACTGCGGTCACCATTAGAACACCCACCCTGACAAGTGCCGTGAAGCCATTGCTGGGATGCATACATGTAGAAAAGAATTGACTGCAAAAACGCTGAAAGCAATCAGCAGCAAAGAGATGCAACAAATGATAAAAAATTAGGAGAACAGGCATTATATTTAAAAAAATTTCAGTTGTTTGATACACAGTGCTTTGGCACTTCTTTAGCGCATTAAGTTAGGGGTTACATCTTATTAAAATGCAGATGTTCTGACTGTGTTTAAATCCCAGAATAGCTGATAATATCATAATGGAAATATTACTTAACACTACAAAGATGCCGGGTAGAGCATAGCTACATCTTGCCATAAGTCCCTTTTTTGTAAATTCTTTATTTATAAAGGACACAGATGTAGGACCTTGACAGAATAACATGAAAGTAGTATTTACAACAGCATACAGTCTTCGAATGGGACACACACATTGCAAGATTGTTCAATCCTTGGTACGTACCAAGTACAGAGGTCAAAATCTTAGGTGTTATGGTTCCCATAAGAAATGACAAAACTGATACATCCCTGATGTTTATATATTTATAAATCAAGTATTCAAGGAAGATGGGTAAGAGAGGGAAAGCAAAAGCAGAGAAGAGAGGAAGTGAGAAAGAGTAGAGGGTGGGTGGGGATTTTGGAGGAAACAGGACTTGTAACTTTGATAAGTGGGGACTAGGGAGAGATAAGAAGCCTGCGAGGTGGCCCATCATGGGAAAAACGCGGTAGGGACATAACCCCATCATCCCTCTTTATGATGCTACAGCTCCTGTGTCGATTGTCAGCGATCTGTACCCCTGTGAACAGGTAAGGGTCCAGTAGAACCATGTGTGCTGAAATTGTTCTTCTTGTTGATGCAAGCCATGATTCCTTTTTAAGTGGTCACCAGTCTTTGGTGTGTATCACTATTTTCCAGCAGTTCTAATAGCCCACAGGAGAGTGCTAAAGCTCCTTCTGAGCATTGTTCTGAATTTGCTGGGTTTATTCAAGTGCTGTTTTTTGTCACATATAAAGACAAGTTCCACTGAAAGTTCTAAGTAACCTGGTACCTTTTGGTTAATTACATTTAGCAAAATTTGTAGAAATACATATTTTCTCACTCTCATTAACATCGTCATCCAGACCTTGTCAACTCGATACGGTACCACACAAACGCTTGCTACACAAGCTGAGGGCTATGGGCATAGATGAGGTGGTGTGTACGTGGATAGAGAACTGGCTACGGGAACGGGTCCAGAGGGTATCTGTAAATGGCACCTTTTCAGACTGGGCTAGTGTAATGAGCGGTGTGCCTCAGGGTTCTGTGCTGGGTCCCATATTGTTCAACTTATTTATTAATGACATCGGGGAGGGTGTTAACAGCGATATTTCCGTGTTTGCGGATGACACCAAAATTGGGAGGGTAATAGACACGGACTTAGACATTATAACATTACAGGAGGACCTGGATAAAATAGGGGAGTGGGCATTAATGTGGCAGATGAGGTTTAATGTCGATAAATGCAAAGTAATGCACTTTGGAATTAAAAATAAACAAATGGGTTATACAATTATGGGTATGCCGCTAGGGAAGTCAGAAATGGAGAAGGATTTGGGGGTCATTGTAGACCACAAACTGAAAGGTAGTTTGCAGTGCCAGGCTGCTGTAAACAAAGCTAGCAGGGTCTTGTCCTGTATTAAAAAGGGGATGTATTGCAGGGACAAGTCTATAATTTTGCCACTTTATAGATCATTGGTTCAACCTCATCTGGAGTACGCGGTCCAGTTCTGGTCACCAGTACTAAGAAAAGATGTCCTTGAGTTGGAAAAAGTCCAGCGGAGGGCAACCAAACTAATTAGGGGTATGGAGGACCAGAGCTACGAGACAAGGCTACTAAATTTAAACATGTTCACATTGGAGGTGAGGAGATTGAGGGGGGATATGATCTCCATGTACAAAATGTTCAATGGTGGCAGCAACATTAGCGATAAACTGTTTAAAATTAACTCCATTACAAAAACTAGAGGCCACCACCTAAAATTGGTGGAAAAAAAATTCCAGCACAAGGGGCGAAGGGGGTTCTTCACAGTAAGATCAGTTAGGGTCTGGAACTCACTGCCACAGACAGTGATTTCAGCAAAGAATGTGGAATTGTTCAAGAAACTTTTGGACGATTTCTTAAGGGACCGTAATATACAGGGGTACAGGTACTCCTAGAATGAGATCCTAATAGGTTGGACTTGATGGACTAATGTCTTTATTCAACCTCAAATACTATGTAACTATGTAACTATGTAACTCCTTTTTTTTTTTTTTACGAATACGTTTTTATTGAAAATGGTTTCAGTACAAAATAAAACAATGTGCAGTGAAATGAAGAGATATAGTTAAAGCAGCTATCCAAATGTTTAATCAAAATACAAACCAGCATTATGAAAACACAAAACGGTATGACATTCAGGTTCAAAGTATAGAAAAAGTTTAAAAAAATAAATAAATCTCAGTAACCAAGCCCTAACCTAATGAAAGGGAAAGAGAAGAAGAGGAGAAGACAAGGAGAGAAAGGGAACCAATCTCCCTAGGTCCCGCACATGTAGAGGAGGGAAACAAAACAACTTGACAGAGCAGTATTCCGCATCATTCAGAGTCAAGCTTCCCATACCTTGTCATGTTGGGTGACAGTATTATTTAATCTAGCTGTTAAGTATTCCATACTCCGTACATCATTCGAATGACTAACTCAAAGTTAGATAGCGGATTAGTATGTTTCCAATGAAGGACTATGAGACAGCGAGATGACGTCAAAATGTGTTGCACCAGTTTTTGTCGATGTTTACGGAGGTGGGAGAATAGAGGTCCCAACGAATAGTTAATAGGTAGCAAAGGTAGTGTGGAGTGTGTTAAGTGCTCAAGTGTGGACTTCATCATCCTCCAGAAGGGCTGGATCTCCCCACAAGTCCAGTAAATGTGGAACAAGGAACCCGGAGGTTTGCCACATCTCCAGCACAATGAGGATATGGAGGGGCAAAGGGAATGCACAAATTCTGGAGTATGGTACCAAAGAAATAACATTTTATACTGGTTCTCCTTGTAAACGGAGCAAATCGAGGACGTAGACGCCGAACACCATATAGCTTCCCATTGGTCCTGAGAAATAGTACACTCTAGAACTTGTTCCCACTTCAATATATAAGGATGTTTAACAAAATCATCTGGGTGAGGGTAATTCAACAACTGGTAAATGGCAGAGACCAAGCCCCTGGAGGAGAGCCGACCATTACACAGGCTCTCAAAAGGAATCAGTTTCTGACAAGTTAAGGTAGGGACAATAGATTGGGCAAAATGCTTAAATTGTGGATGGGAAAAAAGCATTTTGGAAGGGAGGTTCAATCTATCCCTAAGGACTTGATGTGGGAGCAAAGTATAGGTAACTTTATCTAAAATGTCTCGCAAATGGAACAAATTATTTGTGTGCCAGGAATTAGCCCATTCTGTAGATAGGCTTAGTCGGAGGTTGGGATTCATTAAAAAAGGAGTTAGGGAAGATCGGATGGAGGTCAACTTACGTGTGAATTTAACTATTTTCCATAATTCCAAAGTACAGACCATAGATGACAACAGTAGAGAGCACAAGATATTGTTATATTGAGACCATAGCAAAGCGTTGGGAGGTATAGGAGTGGACCACAAAGACAACATTTCTGTTCATCTAGTTCGAGGTGCAAGAGAGCAGAGAAAGGGCAAAGTTCTCAGCTGTGCTGCAATATATTAGTTAGAAATCTGTGGAAGAGCAAGTCTTCCATTAGAAAGCAACAAGAACATTTTTGTGTAATGCGGTGCCGTCCACCACCTCAAAGGAACGATAAGATCCCACGATGCATAGAATTAAGGTCAGATATTGGAATCTTAATTGGTAAAGTTATAAAATGATACAACAAATTGGGTAATAACGTCATCTTAAAGGCCGAAATTTTTCCTGTAAGAAAGAGTTTAAGGGGTTGCCATCTTTGCAGGAGAAGCCGCAATGATGCAAATAGGGGCTTATCGTTTGCATTATACAGTTGGGAGTAAGTTTAATTCCCAGATATTTGAGAGAATCCATTTTCCAATTATATGGAAAGGAGGCCTGAAGCGTAGATAGGGTATTGGAGTTGATGTGGAGAGGTAGCGCCTCGGTTTTAGATGTATTCAGCTTGTTTCCTGAAACGTTAGAATAACATTTCAGCAAGTATATTACGGAGATTAGGGAGGGACAGTAATGGCTTTGTCAGGGTTAAAATAATGTCATCCGCAAAAAGTGCTGATTTAACATCTCTTCCCCGAATCGCAAAGGGGCCAGAGATGCCCACGTGCGCTAAGGTAGTATGTATGAAAGGCCAACTTTTCACATCTAAACTAAGGCTAGGAGATTCCTCCCTATAACGATTGACAACATTAATTAAATCAATAACTCTACGTGTGTTATCCCCAGCTTGCCTATTCAGATGAAAACCAACAAGGTCCCAATGAATTAGCCTAGGAAGACATTTGGATAGTCTATTGGCCAGAAGTTTGGTAAAACATTTTTCATCTGAGTTGAGAAGCGCGATGGGGTGGTAGTTAGCACAAAGCTTAAAGTCTTTATCGTGTTTGGGTAGGACAGTGATATACAGAATACAGAAAGGAAGGCAGCATGGGATCACCTCCTAGGAAACCATTGTATAATTTAGTTAATGGGGAATAAGTATATCTTTTAACGTTTTATATGTGAATCTGTGAATCCATCAGGACCTGGTGACTTGCCATTAGGAAGCGAACGAATCACAGATTGAATCTCTTCCGCCGAAATATAAGCATTTAGGTCAGAATGATCTATTTGTGAAATAGTGGGCATAGCACATGAGTGAAGATAGTTTGCCTTACGGGGCTCCAAGGTCCCACCAGGATCTCAAAAAGCAGGGCCTTCTAAATTATAAAGAGTCCTTCAAAAAATGCATAGCTTTACCGATACCCAAGTCTCTCAGGGTTGGGTACGCATGTGGCCCTATGCCTGGGAGAAATGAGGGGTTGTCAAGAATGGGAAAAAGAGGTGATGGAATAGAGGAAATGGAGCCCTTGGCAAAGATCCTACTTGCTAATTTTAATGTAGGTCCGATGGTGGGATGTGAACGTATTTCAGGGGCTAATGGCCCAGTACTCCAAGGGAGGTTGGCCAACGGTACATCGATTAAGGATTGTTCTATGTTAATCCAAAGTTTAGAGGGAGATTTGTGGTTCCAGTCAATTATGCGGGCTAGATGCGCGGCTATATAGTATTGATACATATCCTGGAGGGACATCCCCCCTAGATGCTTTGGTCTCCGCAGGATATCGTAGCTCAACCTAGGTGGTTTACGGGTCCACATGAACTCCGTGAAGGCCGCTCGTATGCTGCAGAAGAAAGATACAGGTATATGAATAGGTAATGCTTGGAGGGGATACAATAGACGTGGAAGGGAGAAGTATACCCAGGTACTTAATGGCATTTGGTGCCCATTTGAAGGGAAAATTTTGTAGTACTCTATGCAGATGGGGGCCAGTGAGAGATATGTGGAGGGCCTCAGATTTAGTAGAGTTTATTCGAAAGTTCGTGAGGATACCATATCTCCTGAATTCCTCAAGGAGTACAGGAATAGAAATGTCCGGTAGTGTAAGAAAGAAGAGGAGGTCGTCCGCAAATGCGGCTACCTTGTGTTCCGTATGGCCAATTGTAACGCCGTGGATGTCTTGTGTGGCGCGGACCATTCGTAAAAAGGGTTCTAGGGACAGCACAAATAAAAGAGGTGACGGGGTACCCCTGCCGGGTGCCGTTCGAGATTGGGAATGAAGATGATAAGGTGCCATTTACTCTTACCTGGGCCGAGGGGCCTGAATATAGCGCCTCGATCCAGGTCCGCATATGTTGTCCCACACCTATTGCCTCCAGCGTACCCTGGAGGAGCATCCAATACACCCTGTCGAACGCCTTCTCCGCGTCGTTGGAGAGAATTATGCATGGGGTGGCGTTCGACCGGGCGGAGTGGATGACCCCCAGGGCTCGTGTAGTGTTGTCCCTCGCCTCCCTTGATGGGACGAAACCAGTCTGGTCTGGGTGGATAAGTTTCCCAATATGGGGGACTAGGCGTAAATACAGAATTTTTGCAAATAGTTTAGTGTTCACATTAAGCAATGATATTGGTCTATAACTAGGGCATTGGGACGGGTCCTTCCCCTCCTTAGGTTGAAGAACTTGAACTGGCCCTCAATCAACGCTCTTTGTACCGAACCAGAATATGGCCCCTTAGATTTCTGGTCCGCTATACGTTTATCTCACTTTCTGTCTACTATCCCCCCGATGCGTAACCATAATAGACCACTTACCCCATTTGAAGAACTTTGTACTCAATCTGACGCCCCACGTCACGTCCTCTCTCTCTGCTATATGCAACTGATCCAACCAACTGACTCATTCCAGCTATGGTTTCTCCTGAGATGGGAGGAGGAACTCCAGATCAATATTCCACCAGAAGCCGCATCTAAATTGTTGTCCCTTTCTTACCGTTCATCAATCAGCAATAGATACCAAGAGTCGGGTTACAAAATTATGACGAGATGGTATCGTACTCCGCAAACCCTCCATTCACTGTTTCCAGATTTACCGGACCGGTGCTGGAGGTGCCAATAGTCCTCGGCAGGCATGCTACATATATTTTGGTCCTGTCCGGACATCCTGCAGTTCTGGGATAGGGTGCATGCCCTCACTCAAAAATTCTCCGACTTCCTGGTTCCTCGAGACCCAGCCTTTTTTCTTCTACACCATAATAGTATCCCTGTGCGTGCCTATTCTCAGTCCCTTACCAGACATATAGTAAATGCAGCGAGGGCCTGTATACCGGCTAACTGGAAAAAACCTGAACCACCGTCCATAGAGCATCCAATACACCCTGTCGAACGCCTTCTCCGCGTCGTTGGAGAGAATTATGCATGGGGTGGCGTTCGACCGGGCGGAGTGGATGACCCCCAGGGCTCGTGTAGTGTTGTCCCTCGCCTCCCTTGATGGGACGAAACCAGTCTGGTCTGGGTGGATAAGTTTCCCAATATGGGGGACTAGGCGTAAATACAGAATTTTTGCAAATAGTTTAGTGTTCACATTAAGCAATGATATTGGTCTATAACTAGGGCATTGGGACGGGTCCTTCCCCTCCTTAGGTTGAAGAACTTGAACTGGCCCTCAATCAACGCTCTTTGTACCGAACCAGAATATGGCCCCTTAGATTTCTGGTCCGCTATACGTTTATCTCACTTTCTGTCTACTATCCCCCCGATGCGTAACCATAATAGACCACTTACCCCATTTGAAGAACTTTGTACTCAATCTGACGCCCCACGTCACGTCCTCTCTCTCTGCTATATGCAACTGATCCAACCAACTGACTCATTCCAGCTATGGTTTCTCCTGAGATGGGAGGAGGAACTCCAGATCAATATTCCACCAGAAGCCGCATCTAAATTGTTGTCCCTTTCTTACCGTTTATCAATCAGCAATAGATACCAAGAGTCGGGTTACAAAATTATGACGAGATGGTATCGTACTCCGCAAACCCTCCATTCACTGTTTCCAGATTTACCGGACCGGTGCTGGAGGTGCCAATAGTCCTCGGCAGGCATGCTACATATATTTTGGTCCTGTCCGGACATCCTGCAGTTCTGGGATAGGGTGCATGCCCTCACTCAAAAATTCTCCGACTTCCTGGTTCCTCGAGACCCAGCCTTTTTTCTTCTACACCATAATAGTATCCCTGTGCGTGCCTATTCTCAGTCCCTTACCAGACATATAGTAAATGCAGCGAGGGCCTGTATACCGGCTAACTGGAAAAAACCTGAACCACCGTCCATCAGACAGGTTCTAAATCGCATTCAGGATATCTATCTTATGGAGGACCTCACAAACTCAATATCTACAAAATACACATCATTCTCAAGTACTTGGCTTCCTTGGATGGAATTTGTGAAGTCACCTGAATATCTCACTTTTGGAGTGTAGCCCAAAACACGACAGAAATTGGGGGCTTTTCCATAGTTAGTTTTGATTTAATGTCATTTACTTCCCCTTAAGTACTCTTTTCCTCCACCCCTAATCCCCTTTACATAGACCTTATCTCTCTTTGCCAAGGGTTAACATATTTCATGGCCCCCTTCTCACCCCCCTCGTCTTTATTTGTCCAACATTCTCCCGAACATATGTGTCTCTTGGACTATATTCTGTCCGCATATTATTTGTGATAATAATCATGAGATGCCACTGACGATTTAAATGACAGCATGGGTAGCCCAGGATTTGGGATTATTGCCCTAAATTTGCTTTTTGCTTTGAAAAACACTGATTCGATTTTCTTGTTATTTACATGCAAAAAATGTAATCTGTACACCTTTCTGCACTGTTTCCCCCACTGATTTTGTAAAACCTTTGAAAATTTGAAAATAAAGAATTTATAAAAAAAAAAAAGAATAAAGAGTCCCGCCCTTAGAGGGCGTATGTTCGCTCATTTTCCGATCTTATGAGCCAACGTGTGACAGTCGAATTATGAGGATGAGTGATTTTCACTCACCTCATAGTTCTCCTTTAAATATTGGCGAATAGCACTCGCCAAGGTCATTCTAGAGGAAGTTTCTTTAAGGAGACCGTCATTTAATCTCCAGTGACATTGCTTGATACGGGCTGGGTCATTTCGAACCTCAACTCTTTTTTTACTTTTAACTCTCTGCTATATCCCCAACCCACTAACTCACTCACTGCCCAGGACATTGCCATTCATTTCAAAAGCAAAATAGATACAATTCGGGATCAGATCTCCACTGTCCAGTCACCTTCCCCTATTAACATACCAGACCCACCATCACACTTGTTACTTTCCTGTTTTGACCCTGTCACCACAGAGGAGGTTACAATGCTTTTCTCTGACACCCACCTCACCACTTGTCCCCTGTTCCCTCACCACTACTTTGGTCACCCTCTTGCTCTATCCTACACTCTCTTACTCACATTTTCAATCTTTCCCTCTCTCTACCTGCATCTTTCCCTCCCCTCTAAAACATGCGTTGGTCACCCCAATATCCAAAAAACCCTCACTAGACCCTACCAACCTTAACAATCTCAGACCAATCGATTTACTCCCATTCACCTCCAAACTCCTGGAACACCTTATCTACAACTGCCTGAGCCACTACCTTACTGATAACAATCTTCTCAACCACTTACAGTCCGGCTTTCGCCCCCAACACTCCACTTAAACTGCCCTCCTAAAACTCGCTATTGACTTACTAACTGCTAAAAACAACGGCCACTACTCAATCTGGCTATTAGACCTTTCTGCTGCTTTTGACACTATTGAGCACCCGCTGCTCCTCAAAAAACTCAATTCGCTTGGCCTACAAGACTCTGCTCTCTCATGGTTCTCCTCCTACCTATCTAAGCGCTCCTTTAGTGTCGCCTACAAATCTAACATCCCTTACTACTTTCTGTAGGGGTCCCCCAAGGCTCTGTCCTTGGACCCCTTCTCTTCTCTATCTAAACCTCCTCCCTTGGTCAGTTGATAACCTCACATGGCTTCCAATACCATCTATTTGCCAATGACACTCAAATATATCTTTCTACTCCACAACTCACCCCCTCAGTGTCCCTGGGTGTCACTAATCTACTATCTGATATATAAATCTTGATGTCACAACACTTCTTAGGTCTCAATCTTTCAAATACAGAGCTCATGATATCTCCTCCTGCCCATGCACCTTCCCCCAACTTTTCCCTTGAGATTGATAACACAACTATCCATCCACCCCTCACCTTTCTGCCCCGCATCCAATCACTATCCATATCCTTCCGCCTTCACCTCTGCAACATCTCCAAAATACGCCTTCCTCACCAATGAAACCACAAAGCTACTCATCCACTCACTTTTTATCTCACGTCTTGACTATTGCAACTCCTTCCTCATTGGCCTACCTTTACACAGGCTTTCGCCCCTTCAGTCTATCATGAATGCTGCTGTTAGACTCATCTTACCCACCTAACCATCTAAGACCC
>NW_017306590.1:739587-748910 GCF_000935625.1 Nanorana parkeri
CTCTGCCAATCCCTGCACTGGCTTCCAACCGCCCAAAGGATAAAATTAAAAATATTAACAACCACTTACAAAGCCATCCACAACTCTGCCCCCGGCTATATCTCAAACTTTGTGGGCGCTATATAAATCTTGTATAATAATAATAGTAAATAATTCTAGTCTCCAACATTGGGTCTATATCTACTGTATTGATAATATAACAGTTTGTATATAAAATATGATTTTTGTTAAATAGCATCACTATTTTTATATTACTTTCAGTTAGAGCAAAACAACTTAAGTGAGCAAAGAAAAAAAGGCATGTAGAGTAATCCTACTGGGAAAGGGATTATTTGTGAAGTTCCTGGGCTCCCAGTTGTGTAGTTACAGGCATGCTGCAGCATTAATGTTTACGCATAATGTTTTGCCATGTAATTTAGGTTGAACTGCTGTTCACTTACTTAACATTTATAGGTCAAGCTACCTGCTGAAAGGACAAGGAGAAAGATTATTGTTGACTTTACGGCTGAGAAAAGCAGAGAGCATGCTGGTACTACACCCGTTCTGCCTGACTGCCTGCCTGTGTGTTCCAGCACATGTCACTTCTTCTAGGCAGCAGTGAAAAACTAAAACACTTCCTAGAACTCTGATCCCCACTGAGAACCAGCACACAGGCTACTTAGTTAGTAGTCAGAGGGTTTGAGTGATGGCCCTATTGTCCCTACCTTTGGCAACAGGGAGGGAATCTGCCAGTTTATTAAGATAGGTTAAAAAGGCAGATATAAAGTGCTTGTGCTTAGGATTTTGACCTGCTTGCATTTATTTTGCAAACTAGTTAATCCTCTATCATTTTAATTACTGGACCTACAGTAGTGATACATCATACCTAATGAGGTATCCGTGATAATTCCTTCTCTTTGTGTGCAAATTAGCAGCACCAAAAGTAATAGAAGAGGCCAGAATTGTATGCAAATTGGTTTAACCTTTAACCTCTGCAGTAAGGTTCTGTCATTATAGTGGCACCATGCCTGCCATGCTTGCCTGGTCTGCGTGCCTCACATGACCTTCTGTACGTGTCTGCCCAAAGGCAATGGGCAAAATAACATGGAGCATATTAAAGTGCTGTTTCTTGTTAGTACCTCTTTCAATTACATTGGAGCAGAGTGGGCTTGTAAAAACATCTACTACTGCACTAAGCTGGACCATAAAAATACCTGTGCAGCCACATGGAAAATGAGAAGTGGCCTTTCTTGGCTTGACCAGGCCTAGAGGTCTTTTGTAAACTTTTTTTTTTCCAACACAGTTGAGCACTGTATGTGGTACTTTTTATATGTGCTATCAGTACATATAAAGGAAATATTTTTTGGGAGTTCTTCTGCCTTCTTTTAGACCAAGCAGTATCGCTACAGTCACCTTATAAAAACCCTTTTTATTTTTTTTTACCTTCCCTTCAATTGACTACCAGACCCAAAAAACATTTATTCAAGAAGCCTTAAAAAAAATGGGATGGAATGTGCCTTCAAAAATGTAATGATTTTTATAGAAAGTATGTGAAATAATAGTTGCAGGATGGCTAATAACATGAGCTTTTAGACATTGTTTTGCCAATATCATGAAAGTAGCATATACACTATATTGCCAAAAGTATTGGGACACTGGCCTTTACATGCACATTAACTTTAATGGCATCCCAGTCTTAGTCCGTAGGGTTCAATATTGAGTTGGCCCACCCTTTGCATCTATAACAGCTTCAACTCTTCTGGGAAGGCGTCCACAAGGTTTAGTCTATGAGAATGTTTGACCATTCTTCCAGAAGCGCATTTGTGAGGTCAGGTATTGATGTTGGACGAGAAGGCCTGGCTCGCGGTCTCCGCTCTAGTTCATCCCAAAGGTGTATCAGCTTGAGGTCAGGACTCTGTGCAGGCCAGTCAAGTACCTCTACCCCAAATTTGCTCATCCATGTCTTTATGGACCTTGCTTTGTGCACTGGTGCACAGTCATGTTGGAACAGGAAGGGGTTGGGAGCATGAAATTGTCCAAAATTTCTTGGTATGCTGATACCTTAAGAGTTCCCTTCACTGGAACTAAAGGTCCAAGCCCAACCCCTGAAAAACAACCCCACAACATAATCCCCCCTCCACCAAACTTTATACTTGCCACAATGCAGTCAGGCAAGTACCGTTCTCCTGGCAGCCGTCCAACCCAGACACGTCCATGGGATTGCCAGACAGAAGCGTGATTCGTCACTCCAGTGAGCGCGTCTCCACTTCTCTAGAGTCCAGTGGCAGCGGTCTTTACACCACTGCATCCGACGGTTTGCATTGCACTTGGTGATGATGTAAGACTTGGATTCAGCTGCTCGGCCATGGAAACCCATTCCATGAAGCTCTCTACGCACTCTTGTTGTGCCAATCTGAAGGCCACACAAAGTTTGGAGGTCTCTAGCTATTGACTCTGCAGACAGTTGGCGACTTCTGCGCACTGTGCACTTCAGCATGCACTGACCCTGCTCTGTCATTTTATGTGGCCTACCACTTAGTGGCTGAGTTGCTTCCACTTTGTTATAATACCACTAACATTTGACCGTGGAATATTTAGAAGCAAGGAAATTTCACGGATGGACTTATTGCAAAGGTGGCAACCTATCACGGTAACGCACTTGAATTCACTAAACTCCTGAGGGCGACCCATTCTTTCACAAATGTTTGTAGAAGCAGTCTGCCTGCATAGGTGCTTGATAGACACCTCTGGCCATGGAGGTGATTGGAACACCTGAATTCAATGATTTGGAGGAGTATATAAATATTTTTTCATTCCGAAACAAGGTTAAAAATAAACCCCAAAATAAAAAAGGGCCATACTCCATGGACCACCTGGTCTTTTTCTGCACTCTTCTATGTTTCTTTTGTTGTATATGGGAGCTAAGTGGTGTCATTTTTGTATTTACTTTACATTAAAGGACTTTTGCACTTTATTACAGTCCAGTTGTGCCTCTATTTTTCTTTGTATTTTTATTCTGTGCTTCTTTTACCTGAAATTTTAAAGGTTGGTGACAGAGTTTCTTTGAGCTACCTTCAGTCATGAACCTATCTAATATGGACTTTGCTATATGTGTCTGTCTGAGGAATTTTCCTCAACAGCCCCTGTGCCCCTTATCCCATGTATTTATGATGTATTTATCCATGTGTATAAAATGGTGACCACACAAAACAAAAAGAAATGGGGAAATTTAATACAAATTGTAAAAGTGCATTTGTGCATTTGTACATGTGTTTGGATTTGATTATAAATAAATGTTGTATCTAATGTGCAAGCTTACTGTAGCACTCATTAACACTTTAAGATGCCCAGTAATCTTTAAAAAAAAAAAAATCCTATCTTGTTTATAATCAGTGGTGTAAATGGTCATTGTTGGGCCCTAGAGGGAATCACTATGTTTTGCTTTTAATGTTGTTTTTGCTTACAGGAAAGCAATATGGGAGACATGAGAATTTACTGCTGGGGGCCCAGTGCTGTAGTTTCCACCAATAGCGAACACCTAAATGAGCCTTAAAAAACTCATCTTTATCCCTAACAATTAAATCTCCCTCAAGTGGTCTGATATTACCTAACTCTTCACCCTCCACATGCTTCTCATTATTTACATGTTTTGAAGGTCTGAACTGTACGACTTTTTTTATCCTTGGCCTTGTTTCACTACTTGGTGAGTCATTGACTTAGAACAAGTTAGCAATGGTAGCTTCTATGTTCCTACACTAAGAGGTTCCTTTTAAACCTTAATCCTGAGCATGTAGCTAATTGTACATTTCAGATAAATATATGGCAACAGTTTACACTTGCCATATAATTAGATATTCTGTGTTTTTTTTATGAATAAAGGAAGGCTGGGCAGATGGGATTGGTTTAACCACTGCTTTGACCAGCCACAATTTCTTTAATTAAAATCCAAGGGACCATTTATAAAACAGTGGTACAGCCTTACCATACCCATGCAGCTGCTTAAAAGAAATTGCACATTTCTATGCTCAGTACTGGACTTTACAGTTGCTCTCAATTCTACTTGCTTGGGGACTCCAAAGCAAGCAAATCTCCATTCAAAATGTTGAATGGAAAACAAAACCAAAAGAAGGCAGGAGGAGTATAGTAGCCTATCTGTCCGGTCATGTGACTGGCCTCCACCTATCCACCTTTACAGTGTTATGGAAAGAACACTCTGAGGGACACCGTGGCCTACATTTTTTAGTCAAAAATATAGGCACAGTGTGGAGTAAACACTGCATTGTCCAGAGAAGAACAGTGTTAAGTGTTTGTGAGTAAAAAATCCTTATTTAGGCAGTGTATTGGTCAAGTCACTATCTTCAATTACTCTGCAAAAGACAGGTTTTGAGCTGACACAGCTTTTAGTCTTTTTTGAGGTAATGAGATGTTTGGGGCAAATTGTAGAATGCAGATTTATGTACCAGCAGAATGACAATCAGCATCAAAGGGAACTTGACAGACAGGGCAGTGCCTGTTGTTGTTTTTTTTATTTCAATCCATTTAGTTGCCAACTGAGTACAATTTTTATGATTTTTTTTCCTTTGAATGTTAGGACCTCCTCACTTTTTTAGCAGCATAAAGTCAAAATAAATCTTAATTGTTTTCAACATGGAAATGTCTTCTTAGAAGTCCAGTTGTCCTTGTTTATGATGTTTTTTGTTTGTGCTAAATATTACTTATTGCATTCACTTTCTCCCATGTACTCTTCTGGCACATTTTGGATGCCCTGCAAAAACTTGCTGTGGCGTAAACCTGCAAATTACCTAACCTTGACCTCCTGGCCTGTGCTAATCCATATTTCCTAAGTGTTATTTTCTGATGGAATGAGGTATTTCTAGTGACACTGTTATTTACTGCAGCAGTTGCTTGGCTGGCTGAGAGAATCTGATAACGTCAGATTAGAAGAGCTAGAGGCACTACCTTGATGGGGCTGTCATTAATCAGTGGGACCACTCTCCCGGCTTAGGATGGCAGGGTGTTTTCTTGGCTGTAGAATGGCAACACAAATCAAATCCAGAGTGCAAAGAATGAAGAAAATACTCAGTGCTGTTGAAATAACAGTTTTATTTGGATAACTTTAGAAAGATTCATCACTCATATCGGCAAATGATAAAATGAATTGTGAACATTTGGCCCTGAAGATCTCTGCAGACAAATCAGCTGATGTATTTAACCTGTATGCTTTTTTGGTAAGATTGAAACAGATTTGGTGTGTTTGCCGCTTTATGTTTAGACACTGCTCTTCATCATGCACTATATTTTTGGAATTGCTTAGTTCCATCAAGTTTTCTTGAAAAATTTAAGCTTGGACATTGCTCCGAAAAAAGGGCAATTTTCTGCTTTTAAGCAAATTTCCTAATCAATCCAAATATTTGTGTTTTCTTTTGTTTAAAATGGCAAAATTATATATGGTTACAAAATAATTGATTATACAGAGAGTGGACTCTATCCAATGTTTAATTGTCCTAACGGTGTGTATTTTTTGGGGTTAACCTGGCATGGCATGTGATTGGATGGACTTTTCTGAGGCCAATATGGCTATGTAATGCTGTTATGGATTTGTAGTGTTTCTAACAAAAACTTTGTTATTTTAATGCAATTTTGAAGGTCGTTTGTTGTCTAAAAACTCCTTCATTGGTTAGTGGCCTCCCCCTGATCACAGCTGGAGGTCTTCTAGTTTGTATAATCACAATTAGTGATGGATGAAGGAACTGAAGCCAGTAAGTGGACAAAGATAACAACTGAGTGTAGAGTAAAGAAACTTGCACTTTCAGAAATATGGAGGCCCTCATTGCTATCCATCTTCTTAAAAATATCCCCCTACAGATGTCTTAAAGCAGAGCTTAAGGACAGTAGTAAAAATATACAATTAAAATACATACATGAGAACTCTTCTACTTGACAAAGGATTTGTATTTATGTACAACCAGCCTTCCAATTCAGTAATCCCTGCCATACAGCACAGCTAGATTCTTGGCCTGCATTGAAGAAGAATCACAGTTTGGTCAATAGGGTACTGGATCCATACATGGGTCCAACTTGTTGCTTGGTCAATAATGGGGCAGCGACACACTTTAGTCATTCACTTAAATCAATGTTTTCTTTAAATAAATAATTACCTTAATTGTTTATTTCTTTTGTACCCAGTCCTCATTGCAAATTAAATAAAGAAAATACAGCCTGAATACTGGTTCGACAGGTTCACCATTGATCATTAGAACATTTCCCAGACCCTAACAAGTGTATGGTCTTTTCTCTACTCAGTGTCAAAGTTTTCTCTGAGTATTAAAATCAGCCAACTTTAGAGAAACCTCACTGTCAGCAGAGTGCTGCTGCTGACACTGATGTCCACTCTCATTTGGCTGTAGGGACTTTCATCAGACTTTCTCAAACTCTTTCAGTTTTGCTGCCAGAACAAAACAAAAAAAACTGGTTTGCCAATTTGGATTCAGAAGGGTCTTCTGAATCCAAATTTTCTGTGCAGGCCAAGGATTCTGACTCGCCCTCTGATTCAGATACAATGACTAAGTCTGGACAGTCCCAGAGTTCCCAAAGTCAGGGATGTTCCTCCCAATCATTGCATCATCTAATAAGTGGGGTACACCTTCAACCAAATGAGTCACAGTAACTAGTGTGTACCTTTATGCATTTACTGTTTTTTCTGAAACATCTCTGAATGGATTTCCAGTGAACATTATTAGATGTATTAACAAAGATGTCTCAAAGTGGTCGTCACAGACACTTTGTGAACTACAGGTACAAAGTGGACTTTCTCTTGCTGTTTGTCTGCTGTAGCTAGCATATTAATCAGAACACTTGATCACTGATAGCTTTTATCTGTCAGGTAGCACTTAGGAATCTGTCTGCTCACAGGAGGTGTGTACTGTAAGCTAAGATGGGACTCACAAACTATTATTTGGGACATTTTACTAAATACCTCTTCGTGTAATAGAGACTAGCACAATTTGATTTAAACCTCCACACTTGCCTATTGTCAACAGCAAGGAAGATACCTATTTTTACAGTAAGTCGCTATTTTTCTTTAAATGTCATATTCCACATTTGCTAAAAAGCTGATATTTCTCTTGTGATACAGGGAGAACACATTTAAATCCCAGAATTACATTTTTAGAACTTCCCAATAGTGTATCTCAGGGGTAGGCAACCTTGTAGTTCAACAGCAGCTGAAGTGCCAAGGTTGCCTACTCCTGGAGTATCTAGTTCCTCCGTTTTACATGCTTTTCTTCTACAACTCTAGCTTGTGTTATCTTTGGCAGCAACAAAAGTGAGACATGAATTTGGAAACTGAGGGACAAATAAGAGAATGTTTGCTTGATGCAATGCTTTACAGTCTGTTAGGACAGTTTCTATGTCTCTACACCCTTTCTGACTAAGCTTGGATGAGTTTTGGGTGACAAGACAGGTTTGCGTGTGTTTAGAGGTAATCGGTGAGTGTGGAAGTGTAATGACAGCTATTTGTAGGACAGGCAGAAATGGACATATTGCCTAAAATTAGTTGCCATAAGAGATCACCAAATCAAACCCTGCAATCTATTTAGCACGGCTGAATATTCTTGTTTCCACAGTCTGTTAAGTGAAATGGTAGTGCTTTAGGCCTCGTTCACATCTGTGTGATCCAGTGTGTTCAAAGAAACTCATGTTAGGACTATGCAAACTAGAGTATTTACAGTGTAAAAACACTTTAAAACAAGCCCTCATTTACCTCTTCAGGTCATAAGAGGCACAGAAATTTCAGCTTTCTTTTATAAGAACAGATCTTGGCAGCCAGCCAGCCAGCCCTCTAATATAAACATACAGCAGGTGTTACTAAGCTATTAGGAACCGATTGAAATCCAACTTCTGAGTCTTTGCTGGACTCTTTGAGGCTCTTAGAGAATGATCTACTTCACAGTCCAAGCAGCTAGAGAAGCGAGTGTGGGCACAGGTGCACTTTAAGGCTGCTCATTAAATGAGCTGCAACATACCACAAAAGACCAGAAAACACATGCAGCACACGACGATGCATGTTAGTGTAACAGGTGCATTGGAGGTACATTGTTTAGTGCACTGGGATAACATTCATAATGAATATCACAACAAGGCACTAATGCATGCATGGTACATTACCATGATAGGTGTGAAGCTGGTATAGTCCTCTTACCACTTCACTAATGTCCTCGGAGTGAAAGCCTACCTACAAGGTCCACTGCTCCATCTGTGACCTCAGGTTTGAACAGGAAAAAAATCAATTGGTATTCCCTAAATATTAAACTAGTATACACTGTTTTATTTATTCTCCCTGGTGGTATTACCCAGTGTGGCTCGGGGTTAATTTTCAGTACCAATAGCGGTAACCTCGAGCCACACTCGGGATTACACAAAAGTGTCACTTACCTTGTCCCTACGAGCCCGCTGTGTCCTCTGTTATGTGCGCTTGGCCGATGCCGGCATCTGACTTTTAGTTTAGTTTTCGATGTCACCGTGGGGGGCGGTGCCGGCGGGAAATTCAAAAGTGAAAACATGCAATATACACAGAATACACACAATACAATGTAATCTGCTATGATTACATTTCTGTATCCAACCATTTCGCTTCAATTTTGTCCCCAGAGCTTTATCCAGTGCCCTGCCTGCACTTTTACTGTTCTTTCTGCCTGGAAACTTGAGAACCTCCATGGCATCCAAAAAGCGGCCCTTTAGGTCAAAGGGGTTTTAGACCAGGTAGAAAACAGCGATAGTGAATTAGAATTACTTGCAGAATTGAACGATAGCGATTCGTTGGGAAATTCATCATCAGAGACTGAAAGTGACGACAGCAACGATTCTGCGACCGAGCTCAGTGATGTGCGAACTTGGTACTCTATTGACTGTGGTACGGATCAATGGCAGTGGATTACCTGTTAAAAAAAAAAGATGCCAGTGGCAAACTATGTTTTTTCCCCATAAAATAAAATGCTTCCTTTTTGGGTAAATGGCATAAAGTACCAACATAATTAAATCTTCCTTTGTCAATCATAAATAAAAAAAGAATCACCATTGGTTCATCTCTCTGGGAAAATGTACAGAATATTTATTTTTCTAAATACATTTTAACCTTACTATGTTGGTCTATGTTCTGACAGCATATTGGAATCATGTTGCCATTTCCAGGGATTAGGTAAGATTGAGAACAGTTAATTGAAATAAAATGGAGGCTGTCAGGCTTCTTTAATTCTTTTCTGTATCAGCTGATTTGTCTGGTATCTCAACATCCATGTGGACAGCCAAAGCCAGTTATTGTTCATTTTTATCAACATTTTTTCAGG
>NW_017306590.1:748978-788324 GCF_000935625.1 Nanorana parkeri
TATATATTATTTTATATTTATATAATTATACAAAAAAATGTATATAAACATAAAAGTTAACTCCTATGGCCCCTCATTTGTTCCCGTAACATCTCATTACCTGCAGTATGAGGGTTTCATCACGTGTGGTATTTTCTAAATGTTACACAAGTCACCCAGCAGCTAATGTTTGCTGCTCTGTTAAAAACTAAGTATTGTCCTTATCGCTTTGCTGGGCAAATATTGTAAATATAGCTTCCCTTACCCAGGCTCCCTGTTGGTTCAGAAGGTAATTGCTACACAGGATGTTGTTAGCATGAAAGTGTAATCAAGTGCATTTTCAAGCTTTGCAGAGAACAGCAGGTACAACGCTGAGCTCCAATTTGCATCGGCCATACACATATTTTAGAAACTATTTACCCATTACCTCTTAGGTCACTGGCCTAATAATGCAACAAAGCAGTTTTTGAAATTGCAGATAATTTTCAGCACTCCGTTCTGTGTGTAGTATTGATGGGGAAGGGAGGTTGATTAGGGTCTGGGGATTTGTGCTTGATGGGAACAATCTGGAAGGAGTGAAAAATTATTAAACACACACAGCGGGAGCCACAGGATTTAGCATTGTCGTGCAGTGCTATTAATTCTCATCGCATGCTTTAGCAGTTGGCTGCACACTGTGAATATGGTTTATTACCGAAGCAGCACAATATTCCTGCCGTCATTGTAATGTAAGACTAAATGCTAATTAGGACTCTAGCAATAATTAGAAGATCTCTGTTATACCCTTGTGAAAGCGGAAGCACCCAGGTTGCATATGTAGGAAATATAAGTCTTTTTTTTAAACGGCAACTGTTTCTGAATGTTTTGCTGCTTTTGCAAAATTGCATACTGGCTTAATTGTATGAACAAATAGCCTTCCATAATAAACATATTAAATATTAGTGTGCAGAAAAATACATGTCCTATAATTCGTGACACATTTTTACTTGCTGTTAGGGCCAATTCACCGATCGGGCCCATTCAAAAAAATGGCCGGTTGTGACAGATTTTAACCATTTTTTTAATGCATTTTAGTCGATTTAGTCTTTTTCTGGCCTGCTCCTGAAAATGCCTTTTGCCTGCTGATCCACCAATTTCAATACTTGGAACTCACTGAATTAGAGCGCATATTCAGATTAGGAAACTCCAAGTAAATTCAGCTGGGTCCGTGACTTAAAGTATTGAAGCCAGAGGATCATTATTATATCCAGGTCGCTTGCATTCTCCAAATGAGAAGTCAGTAGTGGCAGCCTCTTCCTCTAAAGCCTTGGTTCTCAACTGGTAGGTCGTGATCCAAATTGGGTCGTGATCCAAAAGTGGGTCGCGACCCTGTGTTCAGTGGGTCACCGCATGCCTTCCACTTTTCTAGTGGTGAAGCTCCTCTGCCTCCCCCTAGTGCAGCACTGTCAGTTCTCATTCAAAATATGCCGCCCGGCGCCAAGTGTCAGCTTGAGGTGTGAGGGGCTTATGGCCGCGAGGGAGGTCCATCCATACATGTATTGCTTACAGCTCCCTCACGTGTCCTGTAGAGGTACCTGGACCGGAGTGACATTACATTCTGGCTCCTGGCACCTGTACAGGGCACGCAAGGGAGTTGTAGAAGCAATGTACATATGGATGGAGCTCCGTCACAGCACAGCAGCCCACATTGGACCCCAGGCTGAGGATCCACTCGTAAGGATCCACAGTTCTCGTAAGATACGGAGACTGGGTGGAACTTAAAAAAAATTTAAACATTTTCAGTTTGTGAGATTGTGTCTGTGGTTGTGTGTGTCTGTCAGTGTTTATGAGGGCCCATTCACACTAGTACAGTGCGTTAATCGCATAGTATCGTGAGATTAACGCACTGTACCACGCAATCGCACCTACCATGTGTTCTGGTGTGGGAGGTCTGTTGTGTTACCATTCATTTGAATGGTACCCCAAATGCACCTTCCACCCACAGTTCGTACACCTGCACCGTACCCTAAAGCCGTGCATTCCATTGCAGTGCGACTTGGGTTGCAAATTAATGGCCAAGGACAAATGTGGGTCCTGAGGTTACACAGGTTGAGAGCCACTGCTCTAAAGGTACTTGTGATATACCCATAGATTTCTGACCACATTGCAGGTGTAGAGCTTTCTATTGCTGCCATCTATGTTCATGAAGTGTCTGATACTTATTACTGTATTGATATGTAACCAAGGAGCAGTAAGATAATAGTATGATGATCTTACTGGGTACTGCGTAGAGACATTACAAGTCCAGCTGTGTGACTTGGGGCTTAGGGGTTACCAGCTTAATCATATACCCCTGTAGCGGTTCAAATAACTTATGGTTTCACTTCTGACATTTTTATATCCTGTGACTGAAAATAGATTATGTGTCCTAGCTCTACCTTCTACTCTGCTCAGTTTAAGGTGACTTCCATAAAGGAAGCCAATTGCAATAGAAAGCATTACTGACGTCACCTGAAAATGCTAGCTCTATACCTGTCACGTTGATCCAATAGCTTTAATAGTTTGAGTCACTGACATAGAACAGGAAGGCAAATTAGCAGATCTCACTTCATTTAATGCATGCTTGTTGACTCAGAAAAGTATTGAAGTTAAGGCCAGTGGCCCAACCAGACAACCAACTCTTTCAATAGAAGAATAAAAAGATATCAGCAATGGTTGTACATTTTTCTTAAAGTAAGTTTCATTTAAAGCTGCTGCTGAATCAGTCTAAAAAAACAGTTTCTAATTTAAAAAAAGCTGTTGAGCTTTTCTTTTTCAGAAGATTGCCTCAAGGACAGATTTAAGAATGGCAACATTAAAGGGAACATGTCAGGAATATGGGCACTGCTTTTGCTGGCCTGTTTTGGAAAGTGCATCCTCTGGGGCTGTCATCCTCATCCCTTTTTATACTTATTGAGACATTGACCTGGGAAAATTAGATGCATATCAGGTGTCTAGACACAGGATATGAACATGCTTATTCCAGGTCTGTGACTAATTACTTAGTGAAGGATGGATGACCATGGCAGTCTGGATCATGCATCTTCCAGGACAAGTCAGCAATGGCAGTGACTATCCTATCCAGATATGTTTCTTATAAGCTATCGGTTCTTTATACAGGATTCTGAATTGGCGAAAGTATTTAATGTGATTATGCAAGCTAAAAAATGTTCTGTACTGTGTTTTAAGTCTGCAATTCTTAAAAGAAAAATGTTACACAGTGAAGGACACAAACGTGCAAAGTAATTTCTTAAAGTGGATAGTCTGGCTCGTTCTTTATGGCATCACCAAAGTAAGCCCAGTTGCAGAAGGCTCTAATTCTTGCTTCCACTTAAAACATAGGCATGACACCCTTTCAATGCAAAATTAAAAATCTACAATGTCCTGCCAAGTCCCACACTCTTATGCTGCTGTAGGGGGAAAAAAAGGGAGGTGGGGGCGACAGCAAGATTGAAAACACAGCTACGCGAAAATTAATTTTCTGTTCTGCGAGAGTGATGGCAAATCAATTAATCTTGATGTATTATTTTATGCAGGACAGGGTACAGGGAGCAGCACAGAGAATGCTTACAGCTGTTCGCTTTGCTAGGGACATATATTACCCTCGCTGGCTCTGACAGCTTCTGAAGGAAATGGCTGAAGGGTGGAAGGCAGGTGAATCAGCAGCAACAATTTATTGGAGAATTCAGAGAGTTTCTAAGGGACCGATATAAAAACCTGCACTTGAAGAGTGAAGTATTGAGTGCTTTTGTGACTGAACTAGCTACTTGTCAATATTTATAGCTTCTGTATTTGTTCCATGTCCCTATTTGTTTGATTAACTAGTCAGATGTTGCTTTATGCTGCTGTGATTTATTTCTGCTGCCTTATGGAGCGTTCTTGATGTGTTAAGCTGGGCTACACTAGCAGCCCTTGAACAAGCTAAATTAACTCTCCCCGTTCCTGTATGATTGCCTTGCTTTTCATTAAAAAATTAGTAAACCTGAACTTTTAGTGATGTGTGTTTCTATGCTAATGAATGTTCATAAAGGTTGTATAGGCTTGCTATGTTATTCATTAATGCATTGCAGATATAGGGATCCTGTGCCTTTTCATGTACAGCCTGTACAGTTATACAAGGTGCTGTATGGCTGCTGTGCAAGCCCATGTTTAGGGGTTTCACTAGCAAAGGAAGATTCACTTTGTATTGCCATTTTACAGTTATAGAGAATTATTGAATGGTTACTATAAGCAACTGTTCAATTTTTCTTGTCTCCATTTTTAATAAATCTACAAAAAGATCTGGCGTAGAAAAATATAACTAAATGGCTTTTAAGTGCCTTTTGAAAAAAAAGAGAAAATAATTAATATTGCCCAATATTAGGCTTGAAATATGTGTCTTGTTTGCCGAAATGTGTTTTATTTTGGTACTATTATATACTATGTTGACATTCCTTATAATAAACAAACTGCCTATAGCTCTGACCACAGAATAAAACACCATGGAACAGGTCTGGATGATCAGATCAAATAATAAAACTGAAGCTAAAATAGGCACTTTGTATGGTAACAACAAAGCTGGTCAGCTGGCATTTTATATATATCATAACATAAAACGTAGACAAATCACAGCGCCATTTCAAAAATGAGTTTAACATTTCAGTATTTTTGAGTACATACGGTTCTTTATTACAACATGTGTGGTAAATCCTGGGAATATTCTTTTAGTTCTGTTGTATGCTTGACAGTGAAAATGGGCCATCTGATTTGTCCTTTATTTCTTGGCCTAAATTTAGCCTATTTCCCTCCTGTTATTTTCCTTTGTGCAAATTGGTCCTACAAACGCCTTATTCCTTGTATTTTATTTATCATAAGTAAGGTATGTAATTATTTTATTCAAATCATCACACTATAGTTTGTGCGGCTGCATAGTAAAAATAACCCTTTCTATAGAAGTCCCATGGGTTAAAGAAAAGCAGAGGCTATGGGCCATTTTTCCTGGTTTTCTATGAATTACTGCCACTGCCCCTGTATCTTTCAGAGCTGCTAATGAGCTCAGAGTTACACTGTGTGCAGGAAGGAGATTTAAAGCAAGAATTAATTTGGAAAGTTGAGGATTAGACAGATAAGAGAAAATGAGAGAGAATAAAATGTGGTAGCTATGTATTTTGTCTTGTAAATGACTTTGTGCTGCCAGGATGGGGAAGCTATTTGTTCAGGGATAGGAGGGTGATAATGAAACTGATCATATACATGGTCTATTACCATAATGAATTTTAACACGCACTTTGTTATGTGATATTTTATTTATGAGCTCTTCGATGTTTTAGATAAAGATGAGATTCTTGGATGCATTATATTACGCCTTGTTTTTATAAACACATTGAGTAGTTTAATAAACATAATTTATTTCAGGGTGTTTTCTGTGCCTTCTTAAAATCAGCAAAATTTATCTGAGATTATCTTAAGGTTAATGAAGTCTAACGTTAAGAAAATATTACCCTGTAATATCATAGTCTTCTGTACTCGAATGGTAATTGCCTAATGCTTTAGACTACCCGATACTTTATACTGCATATGCCTTGTCCCATTAATCCTATTTTTTACAAGTTACTGGTTGGCCATTTCATTAGGCATTATATATCAATGTTTATTTGCCTAAATGGCTGGCTTTATTAAAACAAACAAATTGAGTGCAAGTGCTGATAATTAATCATATGCCTGAGGTTTTTACTTCCGTGAATAGAGGGGGAAGTTCCACTGCTGCAGATGAAAGACACTTTCAAAAGATTTTCATTCCATCACATTGCCATTTATTGTATGTAGTAAAAAACAGCATTACTTAACCCTTGTAATAAAGATAACTCAGAGTTTAGGTGCTTCTGGTCATGTAATTTGTATATACCCTGCTTTTTTTAAATGCCAATATACTGTTCTAATAAGCGTTTATATTGTGTTAATGTGTTGTTTTTTTTCATCAACTGCTTTAAATTGAGATTCTAATTTAGTTTTCTTTTTGAGGTTTGTCTGCAAACATATTTCTGTCCATTGCCCTGCTTTGTGTGCTTAGGTAACATAACAGAAATGGAAGAGGATTCATTAGCATGTTCATGTTTTGTGATGCAGTCCCAGCCTTGTGCCTCAAGCTTGCACCTATGTATCAGTGCTTGAAGTGAGATGCCATTTCTCCCCCAATTCTATCAAAAAAGTCTTCTGATCCCAATAAACCGTAAGGTGAACCAATGTTTAGGCTATGTAGCAACAGGTTTATTTTACTCCCTCCTTCCCCAACAGCATATACATATATTTATTTCTTTTGCTACCTCGCCATTTGCTTTGGCTGCTGGAAGCAAAAGAAGCCATCAATGGTAAGCTATGAGCCGCACAAGTAGTAGCTTACACAGAGCTATGGTAAATGGTGTTTGGCCCAGCACTCTCCCATGGAATTGGGCACATGCCATTCCATAACCTAAAGATTGGGATATTTTCTCTCTTCCAGAAGCTGTACAGAGCAGTGGAGGAGTGAAGGAAAGGACTGTATGTGTCGCTTGGAACGAGGGATTAAAGCAACCCTTTTGCTTTAGCCTGCAGGGACACATGCACTGCCTATGATGGGATGATGGGATGATGAATGAGAAACTGTATTCAAGCTAATGCAAATTATAAATCATTGAGATGTTCATACTGCTTCAAGAGAACTGTTTGCCAGTACCATTGTAATCTGCTGCAGTTTTAAATGGCAAATGAAGCAGAACTTTGCAAAGCACTGACTGTATTTAATATGACCACATAACATAACCACAATACAGGTTAAAAAAAAAAGCCCTATGTGTTGCGGTAACGCAGTTATGTGGTAAAACTTGTGTTTTACAGTGCTCACAGTAATGTGCTGTGCTTTGTGAAGTGTATTGTGGTGCCACTCATAGAGGTGTAAATTAATGGAGTGGTCCCCAATGCACAAGTACAGTAGGTGCCAACTAACTATTGTTGCATTATAAAAATGCTGCAGGTCCAATTTTCTTTTGTTGACTTGAATTGGCAACTCAATTAACACGTTAAAGTGGACCTTTACCCCCTTCCACTGAAAATCACATCAGCATTCTGTTCTGCAGCTGATATAAAATCATATTACATTCATTAGTTAAACAAACTTGTTTTTTATTTACTTACAAATAGAGTTCATCCACTTCCTGGTCCACTTTGGCACAAATTATGTAATCGCGGCCAAGAATTGCATCTGGTGAAGATTAAGTCAGCAGAGCATTAGTTATAAATCTCATCTGTAATCTAATGAGATCCCAGGGAAAGGCATTTTCCTCCCCTAAGATGATGTGCATGGTCACATGTCCTGGTCACATGTGCCAGAGTTCCAGGATGTAAAGGGAGATGGATTAATTTGTCCTTAGTAATAATGGCTACAGTCAGAAGACTGTGGAAGAAAAGAGAAATAAGGTGTGCAACTAATAAAAAGCCGGCAATTATCTAGAAGTATGTGTTTGTAGATTATCATTACTAAACATTTCCAAAGGTGACCTCATTGTTATTTTAAAGATATGGGTAAAGTTCCTCTTTAACATCTTAATGGCGGGGGCCAATACACACATGGCGTTGCTTCCAGAGATCTTAAACATGTGGCATAGACAGGAAATTATACTGAATGTCTTTTTTTTTTTTTTATAGATCAGATCATTTGCATATTAGCAGTCCTCTCAAACTTAGATGTATTAAGAGTGCTAAACAGCTCTCATTTAAAACTATAATAATGTTTTTTTAGACTGGAAGTCATCCTTAATAAAGCTGAATACTGTATAGTAGTAGTTATTATAGACAAATGAAAACACAGGCATTTCTCTGTTTAGGTGAAGAAAAATATTCTTTACCCATTAGTACTCTGTTAGCTAAGATAACTAAATTATTGCTACTTATCTAGTACCTTACATCTATATACAGATTTAAATTTAACTTTGTTGGAACTTTGTTCAAGTATTAAAATCCACTAAACTCACAGCCATAAAATGACTGTTGAATAAATCAGCTGTCACATTAAGAATTATCTTTTTTATGATCCAGTAGAAAAATATAGATGTGGCCTAAAGCTTGAAACACCAGACTTCCTGCATGACACAGAGAGCACCACATACCCAATCTCACACAACCCTCACTCTGCTCCTGTGCTCTGAAACAGGAGAATCATTTTACTTTTAGAGCTTCCACCTCTTTAAAACTCTTAGTTCACAACATTATAGATTATGTTGTTTTACCATTATATAATATTTACACTTTTTTTCTGGAGCACGTCCAATCATCCAGCCTTCCAACAGACACAGTTAGAACTGCCATCTTGGTCCCAGTTAGGAAGGTATCCCATCACTTCCTATCCTGGTAACCACTGTCCCTGTGATCAATATCCCAGACTGTGACACAGAACACAAAAAAAGCGTGTTGATTGTCAGAGATGATGGGGAGGGGGGCATCAGAGCCCACTAAGTGTAAATCCACTAAAAGTGCACTTACACTTTAAAATGTTTCAATAAGCAGATTTCCATAAATTATACATTATATGGACACGTAATTTACTTTTCCGTTTCTTTCCAGAATATGTAATAACTGCCACTGTTCATGCCTTTTTTCATTTTAATTAGCAGCAGATGATCAAAACCTTTTACCAGGTTTGCTGCTCTACAAATGATATACCAACATCCTGTTCTACTAAAAGTTAAAGGTATTTAGGAATTCCCCTTGCCATCATCCATCTGCATGAGTTTCTGCACACGCGGTGCGGTGTGTTATACTGCGTTTTTTTCTGCGTTTTTGATGCGTTTCTGAGCTGTTTTTGGTATAACAAAAATAATTAAAGTTTAAAATGGGCTTTAAGTGCGTTCCAGGGCGTTTGCATGCGTTTTTTTATGTGTTTGCATGCGTTCCAGAGCAGGTAAAATAGGGCTTGCTGCAGTTTTTTTTACATGATCTGGAACTGAACGCTGCGGTGTGAACTAGAGCCCAAAATACCATTGGAATACATTGGGCGCAGTTTTGACCTGGTCTGTAGCTGCTCTGCTCCTGGAACGCGCTTGGTGTGAACAAGCCCTTACATAATTGTCCATACATCCATATAATTAAATCTGTATGAACTTGTCACTAGATTGTAAGTGCAAGTAGTCTTAAATACAGGCTGCAGAACTTACATAGACTTCCAGTGCTTTGATATGTGTCTATTTCTAGTCCTGGGAATTTATTACAAACTGTTCATATACAGATAAGTCTTTTTTAATATTTCACTCATAATAATATTGTGAGAAGGCTTGATCATAAGGAGGAAGATAGTTGTACAGCAGAAAAGGCATTTTCAAATGTCTTTTTGTGGAAGTGGTTGTAAAATTTTCTGGTAGAGGCCCTTTTTAAGTGCTATATTTACTTACATACATTTACTTACTGTTCTTTAGTAGACTGATAAAAGAACATATTGCATGCCCTGCAATTCCACATATGCCTGCTTAAGTGTAGGGCAACATGTCCTAGAGAAAGGAAGAAAGGGAGGGGACTGTGAATATTGTTACTTATGCCTTCGTCTGTGGCCACACACAGTGCTTAGGGACACTGGCCAGACTTTAAGGTTCATAGCCCAAAAGAGTGTTTCTTTGCATTTCATTTGGAAGCTCATTTGGAAGCTGGAGAATGTATGTATATACAGTGTGTGTGTGTATGTATGTATGTATGTATGTGTGATATATATATATATATATGTTTCTGCCTTCTCTGAATTAATAATTGGGCTGTTTACTTTAACAGCAGGTCGAGACTATCCGATTTAACTACTACATATTAGTTAAACAATTAGTCACATTCACTAGTTCTGTATTGTTGAAGATGTTTCGCTGCCCGGCCAAGCATTTTCTTCATAACAGAGGAATGTCTTTAAAATTAAGTCCATTTGAATTTGACTAACTACTTCTAGTTATACCATGACCTGGATAAAAAGGAGCCTTCAAAAATATTTTTTTTTACTATATTTTGATGCAACCAACTTTGGCATTCAAACCGAGAGATGGATGTCATTTTTCACAAAGGTCAAACCAGACAAGATTTGAGTTTTGTTAATCTTTAGGGGAGTAGTTAGATTGTTTTATGGTTCACTGAGGGATTCTTCTGTAGACATCCAACGCTTCATCTAATCATTTTTTTCTTTAAACAATAAGTCTCATATTCTTTTTGGGAAATATTCAGTGTTATAAAGGTGTAATCATGTAAATCATCAGCCTAAAGCTTGATTTAGACAGGCAAGTTTTTTTTACACACAATTGTAAGATATTTACCAACCCACAAAGTTACCAGGTCCTACTACAGGCTTCAGAAAATATGTGTAATAATACACATTTCCAGTAGTAAAACACACTGGTCTTTGCCTGTTTGGATCTTCAAATTGGGTAATGTTTGGTCATTGTTTGACAAACATTGCTTCATTATGTGCAGTATCATCATTTACCCACTTAATTCATACATGTTCTGCTTTTTTTTAAAACAATAGTTTTATCATTAAAAAAATATTTTCATATGTAAATATGTGTGGTGTTAAAATGTAGAAAGCCTTTGGACTAGAGCTGCCATTTATTCCTCTCATTGTCAGTTCTACTCAGATGTCAATATGGAAAATATTTCTCATGGACATCCTGATTATATTGTGTTCTTACAATTCTAAAAAATCATTCCTGATTTTCATTTAACTTCTTGCATTGTCTTCTTAGATGATTTATAATTCACAGCATTAGGAGCACCTGTCATAAAACGCAGATTATTTTCTTGTACTTTGTCAACATGCCATACCTTCTGCCATCCAGGAAGTTCTCTACAAATTGGTAAGTATGCATTTGCATAGTCCTTTGAAGCAGGCTAAATATTTGCCACTCATATTGATATCCCAGCAATCCTTTTTTTTTTAACTTTTGCTCTTTGTCATTGCTGTTGTAGCAGCAATTACAATCCTGTCTTGGTTTTCCTTTCATGCACACATGTAGTAGTCTTACTATTCAAACTAATCAGCAAGACAAACGGACACCTTTTCTTCAGCTCTGCTGGAAAAAAGTGTTTTTAGAAGTCACTTTGCTTGTGACCTAAATGAAGATTCCTTGCTGACATCTCTACTTGAGCTGGTCTCTATAAAGCAGCTTTATAGATCAGCATTTGTGCAGCCTAACTTTGGACCCAGCTGGACCTGATGTGCAAGTCTAACCTGGAAATTGTGTCGTTTTCTAGACCTGAGTGTACTGTTAGCCACAGAGTACTTTCCTTGTCCAAAGTCACAGCACATCCCCAGGAGGAATCAAGCCAAGGGTTGGTACATAAAAATGACTGAGAGAACAACAGCTTGACAGCAACCAGGGGCTCGGTGACTAACTTGGAAAAGCTTTGCTTGGGCTGCGAGCTGTAAACTGCACTGGTTTTAAATAAGGTGAGCAATAGTAGGGAACCACTGGGTTGTCCACAAGCTTACAGTGCTGATTAGCTGAGGGGCTGCATAAGAGTCAGCAGGGGAGATTGGGCGATGCCTAAAGCTGCCAGACCAGTACAAGAGCAAAGTAGGAATAGAGCACATGGCTGGAGGACTACAAGCAACAGCACATGCCTGCATGCCTGTGGAATCAGGGGTAAGAGGTCTGTGTGTGCTAATAGAACTGCAAGTGGCAGTTCTGCAGACCTGTGACATCCATATAGATGTGCAGGACACTATAGCTACGTGGATAGGGAGCATTTATCCAGGGAGCATCTGACTCATTTATCTTTTGAAGGACATGTCCTCCTGACCAGCTCTTGACACTGGAAACAATGGGTCAGCAAAGATCCCACCTTTCTCTCTCATCTACTTCAGCAGTAAGTTCTTGTTGGCCTTCAGAGCCTAACTCCCACTTAACCCCTAAGTCTGTAAGCCAGAGGTTGGCTAACTGCTCTGAAAAGCCTTTGACATGAGAGTGTGTCCTTTTGAGTGCTCAGGATTCCTCTTTCAGCTCACAGACTAACCCTTGTTTTTGGCACCTTATTTAGGTGCCATTCACTGTCTTTCTTGTGCAATTCAACTTTCCAGGTTTTCCTAAGTACCACACATCCTTAGAACCCTTGTCCCTGTTCAAGTGGGGATTCGGTTTCTAAATTTGTACCCCATCTAAACTCCCACTGCGTTCTTCAGAAGATTTATCTATCCTTGGATACTGTCTGTTGAATGCCTTGAAGTAACTGGTACCCCTCAGCATCCCATTGCTCTGCAGCGTGGCTCTCTAGCCTACAAAGTGTCATTTGGAGGCTCCTGCCACTCTTTAGAACTCTGGACATTATGGCTAACCTTGTGGTATCCTCCTTGTGGAATGCTCAGACAACCTCCTCTAAAGAGACAGTCTTTCGGACCCTTGCAATCAAAACACTTCTAAAATATCTATTATGTTCTACCTGATAGGGCCTTGCTTGTGTCTATTGTTGGTGGCTGTCATTGGCATGCAAGGTTGTTCAGCTTGAACCCTCGCTAACATGGTCTACATTCTTTGTTTCACTGTGACCTTTGTAAACAATCAGAGAGTTTTCCCTTGATCTGGAGTCTGTTGTGCCCCAACACAATGTCAGGAGGGAATACCCTCCTAACATAGTCTCATCTTGTTTCATTGGTACTCAGCCCCACTCCCTTTTGCTGGGGGTCTAGGCACTTGGTGACATATCCAGATGGTCTCTATGGACCAGGATGTCCCTGGAATGATACATCAGTTTCTTTTGGAGTTTCTTCTGGTGAATAGGTTGGGCTCCTTCCCCAGGGCTGGTTCCTAAGAACAGATGATTTCCTCCTCATGGGGGTTCTACTTTGAGTCATCTTCCTGAGTAGTGATGGGCCGAATAGGCTCAAGTTCAGTTTGTATTCGAACTCAATGCAAGTCAATGGGGGTAGAACTTTCAGAAACGATTGTCCCCTTTAAGAGGGCTTATATGCAAGTTATTGGCCCTACAAAAGGTAAGAATTAAAATGAAAAATTCCTTCAAATATCATGCCTGGCGGGTCCACATAAACTGCCTTGGAAGTGGTGGATCTGTACGATGTACAGAACTCTGATATATAACGCTGTATACAACTCTGATATACAGCTGTGAGATAGAACGCTGTATACAACTCTGATATAGAGCTGTGAAATAGAACGCTGTATACAACTCTGATATAGAATGCTTTATACAACTCAGATATAGAACGCTGTATGCAACTCTGTTATAGAACTCTGATATAGAACGCTGTATACAACTCTGATATAGAACCCTGCTACAGAACCATGATCTAGAAATCTGCTACAGAACTGTGCTACAGAACTCTGCTACAGAACTGTGCTACAGAACTGTGCTACAGAACTGTGCTACAGAACTGTGCTACAGAACTGTGCTACAGAACTGTGCTACAGAACTCTGCTACAGAACTATGCTACAGAACTATGCTACAGAACTATGCTACAGATTCTCTCTCTTTTCACTCCTGCAATACACTACGTAGGGCTGCGGTGTAAGCAGCCTTATATAGTGTGCTGCTGGGACTTGGCTATGAGCCATGATTGGGCAAAGTCATCATGACTTTGCCCAATCATGGCTCTAACAGAGTACTGAGCCCTGATTGGGCAAAGTCTTGCACCTGACCTAATTAGAGCTTCAGAAGGCGCATTGCCTTGTGGGATGTTGCACGGACCGCGAAACATGCAACAAAGTTCTTGTGTTCGGCGAACGCTCGAACTAACGATGTTCGAGTCGAACTCATGTTCGACTCGGACATACAGCCCATCCCTATTCCTGAGTTGGTCTCCATTGGACTTTAGTTAGGTGCTGCAGGACCTTTACCTTCAGGAAGGCTTGGGATTCCTCCCTCTGACAGGACAAGTGGTCTGGTCCCTATGCTGGATTACACTTAGAGTTGTACTAAGAGTACCACTTAGTCTTGGTTAGAGACATTGCATTGGCATCTGGCTCTACTCAGGCGGTTGTCTCTGCACCGAAGGGAGAGATTTGTGGACCCGGCAGCTCCTCATCTCCTGCATTGCATTACTTAAGAGATATGTGCTCTCCGGGATTTTCAGCAGGAAGAGCAAGTTAGGATCCTGCTGAACATATCCCCTGTTGGGGATAGAACACATCTGAAGGCCTTCATGGGACCTGATCACTTAGAGATGGGTCCTTCTTTGGTGGCTAGTCTGCAGCTTCTTGAGGAAGTTCCTCCATATCCCTTCCTTGGTTCTGCCCTTGTGGCTAAGATTCCTGCACCTCCACAACTAGAGATACTTTACAGGACCAAGAATAAACAGTCAGAGTTTGCGGCAAACCCTGTGTTGCCATGAATTTGAACCCATCCCTACTAGCGTGCTACATAAGTGAGTAAAATCAGCACCCCTATTTATCATACATGTTTCTGGTCAGTGACCCCAAAAGTATTGCAGGTATCAGAGTCAAATGAAAGCAAACAAGTAGTATTTTCCAAAGGAGGTCAGCAATGGTAGCCTACATATAACTATAGCGTCTATTCCAATTCTTTCTGTAGCTAGAGTGAATTGTCTACATGTTACACGTATTTTCCTAATTGATTAAAACAAGGCAAAATTATAGCGCTTGAATCAAAACTTCACTGGCTTTTGGCAAATATGTGAAATTGAATAAATGCTGCTGAATGTTCGGCACCCACTTGAGCAGTGGCACAAGATAACATTCTAAATCATAGAATTATAAGGAGAGAAAATCCCTTAATTGCAACAAGTTCTCATATGTGGAAAAGCACAATCCACCAGAGAAAATTGGCAGCATTCTGCCAAGCAGATTTAACAGCTGGAACACATCTTTTTCAAACATTTTTTCCTGCAATAAACCCAACAATTTGTTCACAGACTGCTGTGATATGGTTATAATTCTGCTTTGCTTACATTCCTCTTCTGGGTTTTCTTTTTTATCTTTCCATCCCAGAGTGAGAATAAGGTTAATTTACATTTTCACTGTAATTTCTTTAGGAAAAATAAATAAGTAGCAGTTTTGTTTTTCCTGAGTTTCTTGGATCATTAAATCTCTCTTGTGAAAAGCACATCATTTTGTTATGAATAACGTATATAAGATTAGTCTGTTTTGTATAGGATGGAGTTCAGTGTAAATTTGCTGACAGTATTCTATACAATGGGTGTATGTTAAAAGATGTGCGTTATATGAATCATTTTTGTTTCTTTTATACCTTTTTTTTTTTATTATTACTGTTGTCACAATCTTTGCTTTTATTGTAGCATTTCACTTAACAGCTCAATGTGGAGGGGGGGTATTTTTCTAATACCGAAACATACAACTAATTATGCAGCTGCATTCCTGTCAGTGTCGGAATCAGACTTCATCATGGTTTTTCACATCAAGCGACATGAAAGGCTTTCACCATTTTAAGCATGACTGATTATTTTTCAAATTAAAAAAATTGAGAAAATGATTTGTATAGTAATCATTGGCACATATAATTAGAATAATTCAGTCATCTTATAGACAAGAATCATTCAAAATGAATATTCACCAAGTGGGCACAAGGCATGCACGCCAAGATATATTTTGTCTGTGTTAGTGCTCCGGGTAGTACATTAAAGCAGACCTAATCCTACTCTTAATTCCAACCTAAAAATCTGTCAGACACTTACCTACTTGTGACTTTGGGCTCCCTTCAGCTGCATGCATAGTAACACAGTTGTGGCAATATTTGTGGCCACTGCTAAAGGGCAGAATTTGTGTCCAAGCAGAACCAGCCAGTATGTAGTTCTGCCTGAACACTGATCTGCCCCACTGACCGCGGCTGTGTTTCCAATATCTGCAGCTGTGCTTACTTCTTGGAGCTAAAGATAACTCACATCTGCTGGTAGGTATGTGGTTGACAACTTTGCCTAGTGGATAAGTTGATAAAGCAGCAGGTGAGGGGCAGTTTTAAAATAGGGTGGCATAAATGTAGGGTTTTTATGATTGTGTAACAAAATGACCTTGTGTTAATTAAAAACTAGGTATACTTGCAGTTTATCATATGGTGCACTACTACACTGTGAGATACTGCATGGCAATATTGTGAATGGTCCCTTAAACTGCAGTATGCAATATATTTAACATGAGCTGTAACACATTGTTCTAATAAAAACAAGCCTCAATGACATTAATGTACATAGTTAAAAAAAACCTGTGCATCTGATGGTAAAGTGTGGCTCCAGGCAAAAAAATTTAAAGTGTTTCCGCATGGTTAAAAACATTTAAAAAAATGTCCTTGTTATGTTAATGTTTCACTGCCTGTGATATATATTGCAGGTACCTGGTAATCCTGCCAGTTACCTGTTGATCGATATAATTCCAATGCCAGGCATTCTACACTATATTGCTTCCATGCAAATAGTGCTCCTGCATTGTTGCCACCCAGAAGCTTTGCAGGCTAATTATTCATGCAGAATGATGGAGCATGTCAGAAGCTTCCTCTGATGCATATGCATTGCTACACTGGAGGAAGCTCTGACTGTGCTCACTTTGCGTTGGCCCCTACAGCTTCTCCCCTCCTCCATGCCTCACTATGGCTCTGTGCTAATCTCTGTCCATAGCTTGCAAAGGGAAGCACAGTGGGTCTATGGGTTATCTGATCACCAATACATGCATACAATCAATGTATCTAGGAAGCACTTCTTAAAGTATTTAGCAAATAGTGATATTAGGCAGGCTTTGAAGTATCATAAGGAACTTTTTTTTAGACTTTGCATTTCTATCTACTTTAATGATCCCATACATTTTTATAGCTGAAATAGCAGGACTTGTGTGGAACTCTTAGACCCCTATTTGTAGTAGACGGCTGATGCAGTTATCCAAAGGACGCTGCGTTTTACATCTCATTCACAAAATGTAGGCTGCAGTGTGAAGCCTGTGGTGTCCCACAGAATTCTCGGTCATTTGCAAATTCTAAATTAAAGAATCAAAATTCACAATAAGTTGAATCCATACACTACATAGGGTGCTTGTGATATTGTGAAACATGTGTGTCCCTCTCCTGTTCATCACCTGTTGTAAGTGGGAACTCTACAGTGCTTACTCAGTGTAGCCAAGACCACTGTGCAAATAGCAGTATCAACTAGAATTCACTTTTTATCAATCTGACTTCTATAAACTTAAATCTGTTTGCTATAGTTTATTGCACTTGGGACATCATAATCGCCCTCGCATTACTTTATTGTGTAATTCCAAAGGTGGTAAAAGGCAATACAGTTACAAAAAATTGTGCGCTCAGTTTGTAAAAGGTTCACTGCAGCTGGTTTTGTTGATATTAAAATATGTTAATTAAAACAGGGTCAGGAAAGATGTATTGTCAGTGGAATTGGACAGCTGTTTAGTGAAAATTGGAGTGCTATAAATCACCAATAGACAAACCTGATCTTCACCGGAGCTTGCAATGTGTTGTTGATCTTGGCACAGTTCGTCATAACATTCATTCATTTTCACAAGGGGTAATCATTCAAATTCATACCACCCACAGACACATCCCACTGTTATTATCGTGACAAGACCTGAAGAGATTCTTCCCAGACATGCACTAAAGTTCGTTAAGGCATGAGTTATATGAGAAAAAATGTAATTGTCATTATTTTCTGACTTTTTTCTCTTTTCATTACGTTTTCTGGCTTTTCTGTATGCAAATTTAAGTGAGAACGTCTTCACATGTGATGACGTGTAAAAAGGCATGTGAAAAGTAATTTTTGCATGCAAACTTGTGGGATAAAGTGTCGGGAAGTAACATTTTATCACTAGGTGTCGTTTATTACTTGTCCAAATGTCCAGTGTTAAACATTGCTGGCTACATCCAGGGCAACCAATAGCTAGGCCTGTCTTAATTCTTGTGTCATAATCAATTTACTTTTTTCAGAAAATACCCTTTTTACCTTTTTTTTTTCTTCCGTTCTTTCATCTCACTGCTGCTGAACCATTCACAGAATGGCCGAGAGGAGGGGGCGGGGATACACGACAGTAGCACTTCCATGTATGAGAGCTACTGCTTTCTTATCTGCACATGCAGAAATGATATACTGTAAATGTCTGAGCTTGGAGTTCTGCTTCAATTCCTGTCCAAGAGACACAACCGGAAGTGAGAAGAAATCTCCTCAAAATTAGTTGAAATTTATATATGTTTTACATTTGTAAGAAGAAAGAGTGCCCCCATTGGAAGATTCCCCTTCTTTTTCTGTAATGGTCCAGTAGTGGAAAAAAACTTGTCCATATTTACCGATCATTTCATCTTTTATTCTCTGGTAAAATGAAAGGACAAAGAATCAATATGACTGGTCCCTATATATAGTGTAGTCACTGCAGTTATTTATGTTCCTATGAGGTACAGTATGATTTACAAAGGAAACACAAGGACCCATTTAGAAAGCAGCGATATGACCTTACTGTGGCCATGTCATTGCATTAAAAATATTAAAAGTACATTGGTACATTTATAAAGTACAGCTGTTTGCTTTACAAATGTGCCCTCTGCTTTAGTATTCCCAAATAAGTGAAGCCTCATTCATATTAATTAATAGGGAATAAATTGCCTAATCATGTGATCTGTCAGTCATATGACCAAGTTCCAGTTGTGTGACTTGTTAGTCATATGATGAAGCTCCAGTCATGTGACCTGTCAGTCATATTACCAAGCTCCAGTCGTGTGACCTGTCAAAGTCATATGAGCAAGTTCATCTCTCTGCAGGATTATGCAGAGAGCACTCTGAAGGACATCATGGTCTCCACATTTGTATCTGATCTCAAATTTAAATAGCCGTCACAGTATATTCTTTAAGACCTGGAACAGAATTATTACATTTTATGCTGCTTCAAATGTATCATTGTGCTCCAATTAGAGTATTAATTCTAGTGGTATCTTGGTTCTATTTAATGGCTCTGTGGTGTGGAAGTGACAACGTGAGGAAGAAATGTAGGCACCCTAGAAAATGCAAATGAACGGCAAGGTATTTTTAATCATCTGGAAATAGTTTGTGGTGTTGTATGTTATCAGGGAGGCAGCACTGCGAATTGGGTGCTAACTCGATAATTAGATTGTTTTCATACTAAAGTAATGGACTGCTCTACAAATAGATAACATTTCTGGATCCCAATGTGGTTGTAAATGGTGTTAATTTGTAAATAACCTTCCAAGGCTGCAGGGACATTGTCAGTACCAAAACGGTTAATAAAGACTATCCCTTGTCCTCATTAGTAATGCTTGTTTAGTGCATGTTAACTATCAAGAGATGTTGATAGCTAAATGTCATGCTTGTAATTTTGGCTTTTAGAAGAAACAGGCCTGTTGCAATCAAAACTGATTAATAATGTTATTTATCTTAGAGAAGAGCTGTCACAGGACTGGTAAAAATGACAAATGGTTATGTGTTTGGAAAGAAAGTACACGGGACTCTCGCCAAGCTTGAGAAAGGAAGCAGACTCGTGCACTGCAGCCCCGGTTAAACCCGTGACACACGCCTCACCATAATAGCGATAAGATGGGAAATTTGCATCATTTCCAAAGGACAGGCGAGAGATTAAGTTACAAATAATATTTCTTTCTATCAGCACAAGGTTCTGACAGCATTGCCTGCTGACAGGAGGCAGAGAAACTGACAAAAAGAAGTGACAGGTTCCCCACACAAATGACGGCATATCAACAAAATTGAATTGCAGGAATGAAATCCACGCAAGTTCCTCAGCCAAGGACTATTCCAAATCTAAACAGACAGTTGTTTATTTTCAAACTGTTTCCTGTCTTTTACTCCCTTGTGACTTTCATTTTTGTCCATAATGTATCTTATTAAAAACACAAAATAGTTGAGAGGAAGTATGTATCGGATGAAAACTAATTAGATCATGTAAATGGTATTAAATATTTCAGTTCCGAAAAGGATGTACGGACAGTATTGGTTTTCTTTTAGATATATACAATTATGGCCAAAAATATTGGCACCCCTGCATTTCTGTCAGATAATGCACCATTTTGCGCAGTAAATTGTTGCAATTACAAATGTTTAGGCATACTCATGTTTTTTTCTTTTTTTGTATTGGTATGACACAAAAAAGTGGTGAAAAAAAGCCAAATCTGACGCAAAACTCAAAAAATGGATTGGACAAAATTATTGGCACCTTCTCCAAATTGCAAGAAATAATTGCATTCCAAGTTTTTGTGGAAAAGCATGGTTACAAGTCCATCTCCAGATATCTCAATGTTCCTGTGTCCACTGTGCCCAACATTGTCAAGAAGTTTACATCCCATGGCACTGTAGCTAATGTCCCTGGACGTGGACGAAAGAGAACAATTGATCAAAGATTGCAATGAAGGATTGTTCGAATGGTGGATAAAGACCCTTGTTCAACTTCCAGACAAATTCAAGCTGACCTTCAGGCACAGTGTACAACTGTGTCAGGTCGCACTATACGTCGCCATCTGAGTGAAAAGACGTTATGGTAGGAGACCCAGGAGGACCCCACTGCTGACGCAGAAACATAAAAAAGCCAGACTGGAGTTTGCCAAAACTTACCAGAGGAAGCCAAAATCCTGCTGTGGACAGGCAAAACAAAATGCCAGCTTTTTGGTAAAGCCCATCATTCTACTGTTTTCAGAAAACGAAATGAGGCCTTTAAAGAAGCAAAATACAGTCCCTGCAGTCAAACATGGTGGAGATCCACTGATGTTTTGGGGTTGCTTTTCTGTGTAAAGTGGTGCATTATCTGACAGAAATGCTGACAAATGTACAGTATATTTGAGTCCCTTGGAGGCCATATTTCAGACATAAAGGCCATAAACCTTTATAATCTCACTTTGAAAATATATGTAAAGCATCTATTGTTTTGTTTTTGTTGGATAGAGTAGCCAAGGGTTAAAGCCTCTCCCAGAAATACAACAGCAAGTTGGAGGTAATTTCCCAAAGTGGGGGACACAGTCAACATTTTCCCCCATGGGGATACAGACAACAATAAAAACTTGACTGACAGAGGATACTTTGCCAGACTGAAGGCTCCTACTGCCGGGGTTTCTTACCCTTCATTGTCGAGTTGAGCTGCAGTCTTTTTTAAGTTGCAGTATGTCTGACACTGTTCGTTCTTCTTTTATGACCAAAACTGTAAACAACATCATTCTTCAACTTGGTAAACGCTTGGCAACTTCCTGTCTCAGAATGATGATGCAACACCAGTTCACTATTTAACCATCAGCTTGTGCATTTAGTTTTGCCCTTGCGTATTTTCAGATCTACTAAGTGCTCTGCAGTTGTTCCTGTTATTCGTGTGTAACCCTGTCTCTTTCGCATGTGACCTCTGGATTTGCACCAACGACATCCTGGAATTTCTCCATTGTTTTTTGCCATTTTTATTTTTAGTTATCTTCAATAAACTCCTTTTATTTTTAACCTGCACTTTAAGTTTCTGTCTGGTTTCTTGGTTCCCTAACACCTACCCCTGGCCAGGCACAATGCCTTTATGTTAATGAGAATGTGAGACTGCGTGAGGACTTATTTAAAAAAAAAAATGAATACAAAGTATATTTGTAATGAAGTCCTTTATCAAAAGAAGAACCTCTGTGTAAATCTATTTTCACTCATGTTGTCCAGTGATATAGATCAATTATCCTGGTATTTCTGGGTGATATCATTGACCAAATATGGCCATGACATAAGCCAGTATTCCCAGCCCCTTTATTTACATAAAGCTGCTGGCAGTTAAATGTAAACCAATGGGCTGGGGGTGCGCCATTGGTTGATAGATTGCAGGCAGCCACTGGTGTCCTAGCTACCGATAAGGAGAGGTGGGCACATGCACAGCCCTGAGCGGGAAGCTGTCAAATTAAGTGACCGGTAGTGCTACTGTTTCAAGGCACCTCTGAAAAGTGTGGTCCTTAAATCAAAACAATCTGAGTTAGAAACTGTGGAAAATCTATAGCAATGCACAAACTGAGAGCAAGTTCAACTGGTGCAGAAACAAACTCAAACACACTGAAAGTCAGGTGATGACTAGACTTTGTGGTCTGTTGATTTTTTTTGTATGGAGGAAAGGGCTCCCTCCAGGTAAGCCTGCTCTCATTTTGTGCATTGCTATATATATCCCATGGTCAGGAACTCATCTTTTTGCAAATGCATGCAACAAAAGCCTCTTTTTTTTTAACTTGAGTATTCGAATCAGTTTAGGTAACGTAGGTTTTAATTTTTTTTATATATTGCCCTGCTCAAGTGTACTTTTCCATTTTTAGCTACTTTTAAACACATAAGAGCAGCTGCCGTTGTTTTATATATATATAAAATAAAAGTTTAGTCAATAGGAGTACATAGAATATAACAGTTAAGCTAACAAGGGTCATATTTGATATATCGATCTTTGCCATTAACGACTGATTCTGAAATATGGTATAGGCTCATAGCCTTACCTGGTCTTCACTTGAGAATATCGCACCTGCTACAACAGTATTTTTTATCTAAACAGGCCACTGTAATAAGAGAAGATCTATTATTTTTCCTATCAGCTTAGGCAGATAATGTTGTGACCCTGTGTGAATGAATAGATTGTGTATGCTCAGTAGACGAAGTTCATATCCCCAGGTTTTGCAAATCTTGTATGAAAAGAATCCAAAGTGCACCTGTTTAAACCTTGTCAGGGAATTGTTTGAAGGGTAAACAGTGCTTTATAAAATGCATTATGAAGCTGACTTGTTCGGCATGGCAGTACATTCACAGCAGTCTTTAATTATGTCCAAGCTGTCAAACTGGAAAGTCATATTTCTTTGTTACAGATCAGATCTGAAGTATGAGGGCTTTGAAAGCTGTAAAGATGAAAGACCAGAAAGCTATTCAAACACTTCATTCAAATATGCTGTAATAGAAGGGGAAGACGTCACTCTTAGGCTATAGTGTTCAGGCTGCTGATAACCTAAATGCACTTTCTAGTTTTGATTAAAAGCTTGCCGATCAATCACAGATTACCCTTTGTAATTGATAGGGATTTTTGACAATCTTGGCTACTACTTCAGTCAGATATGAAATAACTGAAATAGAACAAATACATCTATGGATCATGTTCTTGTGTCTTTTGAAAAGAAGATATTAGTTTATCTTAAAATTTGAATGTATTTTGTGTTTTGAATGGTGCTTGTCAGCTTCTTTTCATTCCTTAGTACACTTCCTAAGTGCTTTCCTTCTGGTAATTTAATTGCCTGGTGTGAATAAGAAATATATTTAGAATCCCTTTTGTATGGCTTAGACTTTCACAGGTTTGTGACTACATTATTTCCTATAGATTATCTTGCCATGTCCGTTTAGTCCCCATAAATACCTTTGAATAGATGCTGAGAACCACATTCATACACATTTCCTGTATGCCTGTGTCCACATTTCATTCTGCCATCCTTATATGCTGCCCACATCCCCATCCACCTCTCTACTTTGTCAGTGGTGCAAAGCAGTGTGGGAGATGACCCAGAAGCACAAAAAAAATCAGAAGCTGCTATTTAGAAGAGAGAGGAATAAGCATTGTACATATTTTGGAGCATAATAACAAAGCCTTTTTGTTTATTTCACAATGATTTTTCCGAATACCTAATGTGAAGCTGGTACCTATAGATCTGCTTTAAAGAATTAACCCGCAGTGCAAGACATATGTTTTTGGTGTGTCTAGCTTAAAAAAAAAGTAATTTTCACCCAAACCTCAGATCCAGCTGGCTGTGACAACATTTCCTCCTGCATGTCTCCTACACTGCAGCAATGGAATGTCCCTCAGAATCTTCATGTCCTATACACTGTGTATAGAAAGTGATGACTAAGGGACCTTAGACCGCTGCAGCGGAGGGGGAGAGAGTGTAACGCTATAGCAAAGTTTGTCTTTATCTGCTCTGGATCTCAACTGCGGAGGTAGGTATGGTCAGTCTATACCCAACTGGATGTGAGTAGTTCTTACCAGTCAAGATATTGTGAGCAAAAATTCCTTCTCACAATGCAATCATCTTTACTTAGATATTTCTTAGAAATGAATGAACATGCCATGAGCAAGTGAAGTAAAAATATCTTTACATTACAGTCACTGCCCCAAAAAGGGAATCTGTATGTGTTTTCTTTTAGTAAATATTCTCGTACTAAACCCACAGAAGGACTTTTTCCCCAAAGGCATAACCTACCTCTTGATACAACAATACCTGAGGCCCTACGCGGATCTCTACTTCATATCTACTGCATTGACTCTCAAACACTTATGCTTCCTTTACCAGAAGCACCCTATACCCCTGCTCCTTACCCTTATGTTGATGCGTGGAATATTACTCCACCCTTGCTTACCATTTATATTGTCTTCTGTAATGTTTGCCTTTGGCTTTTCTATTTCTACCTATTAGAGAAAAATATCTAAAATAAACAGTTAAATAAATAACAGTCATTCAGTTTATCAACATTTTAAACCAAAATCTTCAATTCAAATAATCTTTTTAAATGAGAGCTTCCATTTGACATTTTGTATGTGTCCTACTCATAATTTTTAGATCTAACTGAGAATACATCACTGTAAGTAAAGATTGCTGTGCTTGCAGTTACTATTTATCTAGGCTCCTGTCCTAGCTGTTCATTGCCATAAAAAACCATGTCCACTATGTCCGTTTTAAAAATGCATTACTGCCACTATTGCAGTGGCCCTATTACCTGCTCGAACAAGCCTTTCTTCCCTTTTTCTCATACTGCCTAATAGATTTTTTATTTTTTTTTACAAAATGGGACTGTACCATGCACCCCTTGTTGGCTACAATGATTTCATGCCTCTGTTTCCTACCTGGCATTGTCACCTTGGCTGATATCTCCTATTCAAAGAGACAAAGCTACCTTGCATACTAACATCTCAGTCTGGGAATGAACAGAGGAGTGTTTGTCACTCAGTAGCGATCATTCTTCAAATAAAAGGTTAGCCAGACAGAGCCCTTAATCAGAGGATCGCTCTTCCCTGTCAGCACTGCCTTTTAAACAGCCCTGATGAAGACTGGCTGTCATTGCAAGGCGAGATAGGCAGAAGCGATTGATCTTTATAAATCATCTTTCTTACCTGCATTGGTACTATGGAGATTGATTCAGGGGGTATTTTTCTTCCATCTCCCCTAACACTACTTGTTGTAAAGTTTCAGCTCATTCAGTTACTTGTTTTCCAAACTGCCGTGTAGTTGGTGATCAAAAAATGTCTGTGATATCTGCAAAAATCCATTGTACATTACAAACTACAGTAACTTTTTTGTGTTTAATTAAAGTGGACCTAGCACTGAACTTCACGGAACCTCTATTTAATAGCCCCAACCCCCTCATGTAAAATTGATAAAAACCTAAAAAGAAATAGAAAGATTACAAGTGAAAAGTTTAAACAAAATTAACCTCAGACCCCAGTTTCTGGCCTACTCACCTAGGTGCCAGTGATGTCACTTTGCCATACTGCAACCTCCTGGGAGATGTCAAGATCCCAAGTTTAACAAGAGAGTAGACATGTGCACTGCCAAAAAATTCGTTTTGTTTCGTTTTAAATTCGGATTTGTGTTATTTCGTTTTTCGGGATTCAGGTGTGAAAGTCAATTCGGATTCGGAATTCGGATTCGGACGAAATTCGTTAGCGGTAGTTCGTTCGAACGTTCGTTTTTGTTTCTTATTCGTTTCGTTCATACGTTCGTTCGTTTGCAGCAAAGTGACGTTTGAGGGGGAAAATGTTTTTCTTCAACGGACGAAACGAATAAGAAACGAAAATGAAACGAACGTTCGAACGAACTACCGCTACCAAATTTCAGAAACGGAAATTCGGATTCGTTTGCATTCGTTATATCTGTAATTCGGATACGTCCGAATGTAGGAAAATTCGTCCGAATTTCAATTCGGAACGAAACGAATCGCACATGTCTACAAGAGAGCGCTCCTAGACAGTGATGTCTACAGCACCTAGATGAATGACTCGACTCCAAAGCCAGGGACTGCGGTAAGTACATTTTACTATAAACTGTACTATAAGCTCTGTGGGGAAGAGGTGGGAGTAGATTCAATATTAAATAGAGGTTAGATCTAGTTTAGACTAAGTCCACTTAGTGTACTGTAGTCTACAGGTGGCCTTAGACACAAGATGTTGCTGGTGATCTAACCAATTACAGTAGATCAGTGATATTTTAATGTGTACTCTTCATTTGCAGTCACCCTGTACATAGCTGTACAATCTCAAAGTAGGAATGCAAGTTCTAACAATTCTAAAATGCATGTTTTTAATTACCTTATTTTCATAACCAATCATCCTGCAGTAAGATGTTTCTGCTTCCATCTTCTGAGCGCGATCTTATATCTATAAACCCCTTATATCATTAACTAATTAGTGTGCGTCTGTGCTACGGTATGTACTTTGTTCCTTTTTTTAATTGAATGGCTTTATTTGCTTAAATAATTGTAAGACTTAATTTTGTGTTATAACCAAAAGACTCATTCATGAAGTTCTTAGTGGGAGAAGAAGGGCTTAGCTTCTTCACCCGGTATAAACCTTATGACTGGTTGACTGGGGCATTGTGGTTTTTCGTTCTTTAGTGACAACTTTACAGTCCGTTCTGTTCCTGTATCTTGCTTTTCTGAGTATTTGTTGAGACATATCCTCCATTTATTTTCAATAAAATGAAATACTCAAAAGAAAAAAAATAGTAGCGTAATAAGGCTGGTAACAGTTTTGAAAACATCACTTTAATTAAAAAGGAATGCCCATATAAATAAACTAAAATCTGAAGACCACAGAAAAGATGAAATATAAGAATCATTTTAAAAAGGATTTTGCCGAGTTCCATGTGAAAGAGGAACCCTCACCTGATTTCACAGAAATATACCATCTTCGTGACTGAATTAGAGAAAAAAGCCTCATTGATTCCCACTGGTTGTTAGATGCTAAAAAGTCCCTTTATCGACATGTCTGTTGGCAGATTTCAGTATATTCAACGTCTAATTATCGCCCTCAGCTGGAAGAAACACCTTGCAGTGATCAGACAGTGAGAGACAAGAGTCAATAGCTACTAGGGCATTGTTCTCTGAGATGCTATTGAGCAGTATGTCAAGTAGAGATGATTTATGCGACTGGGAAGAAAATTCCTCTGATGGTCAGCATAGCTTAACCCACTAAACCATTCAGGGTGAATGCCTACATTTTCTTTTACGGTCTCTCCCCTTATTAGTGGATATTGGCTTTTTAGGCAGTGGATGCAATAAAAATAAACTAGCATTAAAACTGCACTTAAAGTGTATGTCCAGCCAAATTGTTTTTGTTTTGGATAGAGTGGGGAAAGATTACAACCCCTATTGAACTTTTCCTGCTAAACAGGACCCTGTTAGAGAGATTTCTTCTCCAACTTATGTTGACAATAGTTTTACCAGACAGGAATTGAGGAATACTATGCAACAGGAACACAGTGGACAATAAAATGCTGACCAGGGTTTTAGCCTTCCCCTGCTTTACCTTTAAAAAAAAGCATTTTTATTTCTCTATATATCGCTGTTGATGATTTTCCCAGTTGCTTCCAATAACAGTTGACCGCGGAATTTTAGTAGCAAGGAAATTTCACGGATAGACTTATTGCACAGACGGCAACCTATCACGGTACCATGCTTGAATTCACTGAGCTCCTGAGAGCGACCCATTCTTTCACAAATGCTTGTAGAAGCAGTCTGCAGGCCCAGGCCATGGAGGTGATTGGAACACCTAAATCCAATGATTTGGAGGGGTGTCCCAATACTTTTGGCAATATAGTGTATACTGCATGATAATGGCAGCCTGCATGGAACTAAGACATTAGGACTGGCATTATATCTATATCTGTTTTTAATACCAAGTCCATCACATGCACTGTACTGTACAATGAAAAATTCATTGAGAGGAAGTAAAGTCTATTCAGGTCAGGCAGTGAATATGCAGTTATCTTTAGTGCTATACAGTACAGTGAATCATTACAGTACTTAAAGCAGAACTCAGGATCAACAGCTAAATTCACTGACACAGTAGGGACATAGGGGTCAGCAGATGGAACCCAGAGTACAGCAGGGCTGACCAGGCATCTGACACACCTGGGAATGTGTTGGATACTCAAGGTTCTTCAGAGACCTTAGTTATTGAATGGAGGAATGATCAGAGTCCGTGTCTGCCAAACTGGTAAGTGTTAATCATCTTCTAAGGCCCTTTCACATAGGCACCTGTCAATTCCATTTAGCAGGGGATCCATGCACGGATCGGAGCAGTTTGTAACGGATGTCACCATTGTGACATCCCTGTCTGTCCAGTTTTTTTTCCCCATCTTGCACTTGAGGAAACAACTGAACTTACTGGCCCCTTGTTGGTCTCTGGGGAATTGGATGTCAATGTAAATGTGTCAGATTACCCCCAATTTATCACAATCAGGTCTGCCAAAACGGAACTATGTTCCATTAATATCCGCCTGAAAAACTGACAGACTTGATCAGACTGCTCGTCTGAAAGGGGTCTTATGCAGAGTACCGTATATACTCGAGTATAAGCCGAGATTTTCAGCCCATTTTTTTGGGTGAAAAGTGCCCCCCTCGGCTTATACTCGAGTCAGCGCCAGCGCGTCTTCTTACTTACCTTGCCGAGTGTCGCGTCACTGCTGCTCGGTGTGCGGCGCTCCGAGCGGGGTCATCTGGCAGTCTCCGGGTCCTAATTTAGGTGGCCGGAGACTGCCAGATGACCCCCCTCGGAGCGCCGCACACCGCAGCAGCAGCGACGCTCGGCGAGGTAAGTAAGAAGAAGAAAAACCCCCCCGCAGCGGCCAGTCAGGCAGGGGAGCAGGGATGAGTCAGCGGCGCGCTGATCAGGCGAGAGGAGCTCCAGGTGGGGTTGTAATTATCGGGCAGGCACCTCTGAGCCAGCTAAATTAGGACCCCACCTGGAGCTCCTCTCGTCTGATCAGCGCGCCGCTGACTCGTCCCTGCTCTCTCCGTGATGATCCGATCACCGGCACACAGTGAGTGAGGGGAGGGGAGGGGAGGGAGGGGGTAGAGAGAGAGATTAATTAAGCAATTATATATGTATTGTCTGCACTGTATTAGCAGTATATACTCTATATAGAGTATATACTGCTAATACAGTGCAGACAATACATTTACAATTATACTAACATGAATGTATTAAATGATCTGTATGTAGCCCTGTACTATGGATCATTTAACCCATTCATGTTAGCAGAGGATCATTGTAAATGTATTGTTGCAGGCACTCTATATGTACATGTACTATATACTACATATAGAGTGCACTGAACAATAGATTTACAATTATCCTCTGCTAATATGAATGGGTTAAATGATCCGTAGTACATGATATGTAGCCCTGTACCCCCTTTTCCACTTACAGAGCTAGGTTATTTTTCTTTTAAATAAATATTAATGTATTTTAATGGTATCTATCTACCAGTAGCTGCCTCATTTCCCACCCTCGGCTTATATTCGGGTCAATACTTTTTCCCAGTTTTTTTGGCTAAAATTAGGTACCTCGGCTTATATTCGGGACGGCTTATACTCGAGTATATACGGTACATGTTTCTTAAATGTTTTGGATGGCAATGGAGCCACTTTTAAGGGGTTTATTGACATATATGAGAGCAGTTTGAAAATCCCTAGCAACCTTTAGTACCAGCCTATTTGCTCTAATGGGTATGATGAGTAAATTCTTTTGTCAGGTAGTTTTTCCTATAAGTATTTTGTTGACCCTTACATTGTTATAATAAAATATGTATAAATATAGAATTGTGTGTTATTATAGCTTTCTTCAGTTAACCCATGAACATTGCATGTTTGCTGAGTGTGGTTTAAGAAAAGTGACAATTGTTCCATAACAATAACAATGTTCTCTTGGAACACTTGGATCCTCCTCAGGCCCTGGTCTTGATGTTCTTTATTGTCCTTTGTTAGATCATGTTCCTTCTTCCTGTATTGTTAAACTTCAATAAAAAGCTAATTTGAAAAGCTGCCAATAAAAACAGAATAAAATTGCTGCCCTTTTGTTAAAGTGGAAGCGTTTCTAAAATCTAGGAAACACCAACAGTTTTTAGGACACCTGGTGAACACTCAGCACTGTATTGTTTTTCTTTATGCAGTATGCAACTGTTGCATTGCTCAGTTGCCCCACTCTTTGGTCTGATGTATAGAACTTTTTACAAATATGTATTATTTAATTCTCATACTGGACTAAACCTGTAAATCATTGCAGTGGTGAAAAACTACACTTGTGCATTTGAAGACAAACAGCTAAATACACAAAGGAATTACATATATGGGAGCTCTGTTACCTGCCAAAAGATTTGTATTTCTGTCCATGCAGTCCTGCAATTTACATAACTCGGCCACACACTGACATAATTTTTCTTTGCTGCAGTTAAGTAACTAGCCCATGACTGGAAAGCCAAAGGAGAAGCAGCAAACTGATGAGCTAATTTCTCTGTCACTCTGCTTTCTCCTTCCATCAGCTTATTCCTTGTTAGCACATGAACACTGTAGCAAAATTGATTAGCTCCTTTTACTGCTTCTCCTTTTCCTAGTCTGCTGTACAGGTAATTGCAAGAGGCTTATACCAGATCAAATTCAGGTACCATGTCAGGATTTTGCAAAGCAAGACGTTCTGCTTACTTACCCCTCTCCCTTCGCTTGAACTTAGCTGCATGAAGAGTACAGCTCTCTGAAAGATCTACATTACATGGCATCCCCTTTTGTGCTTTGTGGTTCCATCTACTGAACATTATGTCACCATAGCAGACAATAATGTGGTAGGGGCTGGCAGAAGAGTGCACTGGGTATGTGGAAGTGTGTGTTTGAAAGGAAAGCCAGACAGTTAAGTAAAAAGACTTTGCTTTGTAGGGAACTGCTAGTTTCAGGTATAAAAAACAGGGTTATGACAGAATGCAGAGATGCATTTATGTTTTTGTTTTATATATGCCACTTTAACTTTTATCAGTTATGCTTTAGGCAGTCGTATTTGTTTTTTTGTGTCCAACAGGGAGTGTGATAGGATGGTACCCTTTGCCTATATACTTTGTGTTAATGATGTCCCTCATTCTCATGTTAGAAAGTTGGGAGGTATGCAGAGCTCTTGCACCATTAAGAGTGTTCCCTACAGTCCAGTCTGAGTTGTCTCAACTAGGCTTGCATGCGACTTGGTAGAAGGGCAGTGCCAAGCTGAAACACTGAAATGTGTCCCCTAATTTTGTCCCCCAACTTGCATTATAAATCCTCTCACTGAAAGATTTAACATAACTACATGCCAAATGAAGTTATGATTTTGGAACCACAAATAAAATGGATGCAAACTGTGGGATTCAGGTAGTTAGACAGGTATGAGAACCCTGCCCATAGATAGCCAGTGGTGTGATGTCACTATCCTTCCAGCAAGATTCCTGAGGAATAATAAGTACCCTAATCTAACTCGGAGACACTCCATGTAAGTGTGGGAGCATCTGCTCATAAGATTTGAGATCCTCATCATTCCCAGGATCTCGCTGGAAGGATAGAGACATCACCCTCGCCTAGGTGCCACAGAAAGAAGATGGGAGTAAGGTAAGTATAGAAAAGTAACTTGCAGGTACATTTTGTACCTTCTGATTATATAGCAGTTTCCACAGTGGGAAGGAGCCCTGATCTAATAAGTGGACCTTGGGAGGGGAAACACATGAGGTCCCTAATCAGTAATGATTTACAACTGTATCATAGTGAGGACAGTGAAATGTGGCTACAGTCTATTTCTGCAATGTGTGCACTTTTAGTGCCCCACTCTGTAAAGTGAGCATGACATATATTGCATTCATATGGCTTCTTATGGGAATGTGTGTAACAGCCATGTCCTTTGCCGATGATTACAAGGACTATCGGTATTCATATGTAACATTGTGCATATATAATGACCCATATGGTGTTGGTCTGTAGCTGGTGGTTTTAGCTAAATGTTTACCAAGATAGCCAGACTACCTGAGTCAAGCAACATATTCACCATTTTTACCGTCAACAGAAATTACTTATATGTGTTTTCCTGGCTCAACTTGTGGGAAGACTAGCTGCAGTTGTACAAACATAAATGAGAGGCACATTGCATAGACTTATTATTTTAAGGATTGTCCCTATATTTAACACCTAAACATTGTTTATTTCAGTCTTTACTACTTGAACACCTTCATGGTGCAGCTTGCCAATCTTTAAGTCCAGCACCTACAGACTTCCCATGGAGAGTCTTCTTACCAGTGCCTGGGGGTTTTGCTTTCTGGATTTTGGAGCACTGGGGCTAGTAGATCTTCTGATGTGCTGTACCATTTCACCAACTCCACAAGCTAGTCAGTGTGGTGAGGTTCTCCTTTGTTTTGCGTGCATCAGGTACCAATAACAGATACTGGTTCATAACTACATTTTCCACAATCTTTGCTCTTGTCAAGGTCTTGGGCTCTGTATACTGTATAATCCAGACTACTCCATTCATTAATCTATGCTGTGCAATATATCTGCACTTTTCATCTCTGTACATTGTGCTATCAATAATATTCTCTACACCACCTCTATCTGTACAGGGTTTTGTATATTATATATCCCTTGCCACTACACTCTACACACTGTACTGTCCAATATGTACTTGAAATCACTCTACTGTGCACACTGTGCTGTACATTCTATACTCCACATGGCTGTACTGTGTGCACTGTGTTGTGCATTCTATATTCAGCATAACTTCACTTTGTTCACTGGGCTTTACATTATTTACTTGACACTGCTTTCTGTGCACTCTGTGCTGTACATTCTGTACTCCACACAGCTATGCACTTACTATATGTTATAATATTCCACAATTCTCTGTTGTGCACGCTGTACTAAATAATATATAGTTGACTTTTTAAATTGTAGTTTTCCATTATCAGAGCTTAATAAGTCCTAAGATATAGGGTGCTTTATTTATCGTTAACTGCATTGCTGCAGGGAATGGAGGAAGGGGGGAATGTAGAATTGATTAGATGTTTAGTAAGTGTCAATTGCCATTAAGGTCCCTTAGTTACAAGTGTTTGACATGCAGATTTTATGCCATTTTTTTATGTACCCGGCATTGACCAAAATGTCAATGAGTATTGGCACTTGCATCCATACAGAACAATGATTTTACTGGATTAAAGGGATCCTGTCATGAGAAAATCATTGAAGCTGCCTTTCCCGACCTCTGCTTATACAAATGCTAGTTGCCTGGCTGCTATGACCCTGTTGCTTTAATAATTGGAGTCACTGGCCCAGAACAATTTCTTAGTGTATAACTTCTGATTTTCTGATCTGCATACTTGTTCTGGGTCAGTGATTCAGAAAATCCTGAAGCAAGGCAACATGTATTTCCAGAAAGAGGGCAGTAATGACAGCCCCAGTGTTTCTCTCATGACAGGTTTAATTGAAGTTCCAGCTCTCGAGGGCCCCTGGCCCTGTATTTTACTTGTGAGTACAGACCCTAAAATACTCCAAAATGTCATCTTCTTAACTATGTCAGTCCAGTCACCTCACGCCATTCCTTACACTTGCTTCCTGAAAATGGGTATTGCAGGCACTTTTCAAGCAATGTCAAATGTATTGTTTTAGCGGATGACTTTTTGTTTTATCCCCCTCTTCCCTCGAATTACTTATTTATTTATTTTAAACAATGAAGAATCCGCCAATATCTTGTCATTTGTTACAGTGTAGCAGAGCTAGTGAAGCACGCCGGCGGGCGCTTCATCAGGAGTGCTCATTCAGAGTGATGAATGTACCTAAACACACATTTGTTCGTAAAACTTGCAGAGTGGATGAGCATCATTAGGTATGAGGAATAGGTGCCTCACGCTGAGAGAAGAGGGGGCCAAACAGATGCTGCGCGGTTTTTGCAGGCATCTTTCATCCCGCGGCTCGTCATTAATATCCTTGAAGGTGATCTTTTTTGTGTCTTCTCTTATTTAATAAGCATAAAAACATTGCGGGCAAAAGCTGCAGTGCTGATCACACATATTTCGTTAGCCTGCTTAGTAAATGTGAATAAGCTGTTCAATAAATTAACCATTTGAGGGCCAGCATAGCTTTATTTGTTATAGCTTCCCCCAATGCCTCATCATCTAAGGGTGTTACATGACATAATCATTGTCCAATCTGGCCAATAACAGTGGGATCAAAAACTGACCATATGACCGTACTGTGACACTCTGCAGATCTATTTAATATTTGATTCTTTTCAAGATGAAATCAATTAATGTGAAATAGTAATTCAGGCCTTCCTGTAGTTGTGTCATTTCTTAGGGCTCATTCACATGGCCATTCCTGGTTGTATATGGCCCGCAACAGCATGCTTCTGTGGCAGGTATGGCTGTATGTTTGCGATGAGCTACGGCTGCTCAGTCTGCACAAATCAACAACAGTCTGAGAGGCTCCGCAGCTGTCCACATGTATTTGCACATAGAGCAAATACTGATGGTTAGGGATAGATGATCAGCCCTCGATGCAGACAGTCTGTGTACTAAGCCGCTCATGTGTCCCTAGACTCCTTGAGCGATTACATATGTATAGCCATGGACAGTGTCAGCTTGTCATTGATTTGTACAGGCTTCCTGTCACAGATGAATATACCACCTGGCCATACCTGTTGTGGACAGTGTTTGGCCAGGTTGTGTGAATCAGCCTCTATGGTATATTGTCAAAGGGCATACTGCATCTTGTAGTAAAATTGCAGCCCATCCAATTCATACTGTGGGAGCATCATTCTCTAGCAGACATTTATCATCACAATGTTAAAGCAGTAAAGGAAATGACCAAAATAAAATAAATCTTTTACTTGACCTTCATGGCAGCTCAAAAGAAGAGCTTTTCATTTTCCTGTTTCTAAAACTGGAATTTAGCTTTTGAGCTATTGTTCTGGCCAACTAGGCTTAAAACATTTTGTCATGTGTAAAGCTGCAGATTTTATAAGGTACACAAGTCAGTTCCTAAGAAAGATTACAAATCTCCAGCAAACCCGCCACCTCTAAATCTTTAAACCTTCCTCTTTGTACATGAACCTTTCCAGAGCCACGCATGTCGTCTTTCAGCCGTTTGTTCTGTGTCTAAAATGTGACTTGGCTATAAAGTTTAATTCTTAGAGAGAACCATGGTATATATTGATTCTTACATATTTTCATTGCATATTATAACATGTACCTGAAAGTCATTTTTGAAGTGACAATCACATGTTTATTTTCTTGCTGCTCCATATTTTGATTACTGTGTTTCATCATGTATAGATTTGTAAATGCTCCCTGTGGGAATGTGATTAGGAATCCTGCTTAGTGACCTTTAATATAAGATGACTAAGGGGCTTAAAGATATTAGAGAACCTCCAGAGGATGCTACACATTTGTTGGTGTCTCAGTAGGGTTCTCAGCCAACCAGTGTTGTTTCCCCTAAGAGCTCATTCACACCCTTGTGTTTTGGTGCATTTTTTGCCTGATCCATTTCCATTGCATCAAAATGCATCAATACTTGTTGTCATGCACATGCCATTGCATGCCAATGAACACTGACACATGCCAACCCACGTTACCATGCATTTTGATGTGCTAGCATGGTTTTAATTAAAAACGCATTACACAAAAATGCAAAAAGGTGTTTGCAGCCTAATCAAGCCTGCACCCACAGCACTCCTTTCTCCCTCCTCCATAGGCATCAATATGAAAGTTTGTCATGTGGTAGCACACCTTGGTCCCATCCTACATTACAATGTCTAAGCTACCTATCAGCAGGCCTGACAGGCTGATTCAAATGCAAATAGTGACTTGCATATTGGTGTTGGAGGGGGGGCTCTGGGCAGCTCTGGGGAAAGTATGCAGCAGCAGGTATGTGCTGACAGCTTATGAGGCTACCTACCTGCTGCTACTAGCTTAGTTAGTTATGTTGATTTAGGAACATGTTTACTTTATAATACTCCGTTGTACTGTGCCCTCTGTACATGTGCGGGGCCAGTTTATAACATCCTCCAATTTGAAGGGCGAATGTCAGTAAATGGCCAGCAAATGTATATATTATGTATAAATATGCCCCTTAGACTTTTTTATTTTATTTGTAGAACTGACTTTTGTAATATCACAATGATGGCTTGACTAGATATAGACGTGCAGCATATTGTCTCTCCGGGTATGGAAGGTCACTATAGAGAGATTTGCACCCTTGTGTCACTGTCCATAGAAGATATGCAATAAATGTTGACATGCTCATTTTGGTTATAAGACTTTAGAGCAGCCTTTATATGAAGGTTAAGATGCTCAGTTTGACATTTTTGTCTCCATCTTTCACTATTTTGCATTTCAACTTACTTCTAAAACTGTTTTTGACAGTTAGTCCCTGTACAGTAAGAAGTTGCAAAGCTCAATCATTAGATAACTCCAGGATTTATAGTTGTTGTTTCTAATGCAATTAACTGCATGTGTGCTATATTGCTGGTCTTCCTACCATAAAATGTCATTTGTAGCTTCAAAATATTTGACCACATGGTTCTACTTAGAAACTACCTAACAAGTGATTAAAGAGCAGTTTCAATTCTACATATATTGTTCATGTGTATGTAGGGTGCTGCTGGTAGATTGTTTTCCCCAAGTAAATTGTTAACAGTCATTAGCTGTTGGTGACAACTTCTGAACAGATGGAATGTTTAGGCTGGGTTCACACCTAGGTGTATCAAATATGCGCATTTGCCGTGAGTTTTTACCGCGATTCGCGTTTCCGAGGGCTACCTGGCTGTATCCCAGTAGATACGAGCAGCAAATACGCCCCAAAGAAGCTCCTGTACTTCTTTGGGCGTTTTGCAGCGCGTTCCTACGTGCTGTAAAACGCCCAGGTGTGAACCATGCCCATAGGCAATCATTGGTTTTCACATGTTGAGCGTTTTACAGCGCGTAGGAACGCGCTGTAAAACGCCCAGGTGTGAACCAGGCCTTAAAGTGCAACAGCCTGACAAGGCTTAAATCTAAAATGCCACACTTTGTTGTATAGTGATATTGAACATCAATATAAAATCAGAATATAAAAAGTATATATGAGCAGAGCACATTGTGACATATATTCCCCTATTGGCCATAGATGCCATATTACTTGACAAATACATCATTACAAAGCTTTGACCCTCCTGAGTCCAAATTCAGTTTATCAGCATCAGTGGTGCAATAACAGTGGCCAATTTTCTTTCAACACGTTTTGCAATGAGCTTCCTTAGAATAAGAGGTCAACCTGTGGCACCTTGTCACACATGACTTATACTTTGTTATATTGCTGCTGGTGCCTGTCCTTTAAAAGTTACTAGATATGAACACCACCACTTTACCATGATCTAGATTTCAGTTGTTATCAGCTCCAGACTTCAATCAGCTGGGTGATTAGGGTGATAGAATATTCTAAAAAGTAAGGTAACTCTATGGGGCCAATATATAAATCTTCCATCCAGCCATACTCTGGGCGCGAATGCAGTTGGTATGACATTCCATCCGCTAGATGGAGCTGAGGAGCAGAGGAAATTCCTATGGCTGGACGGAAGATTTAGAAATCGGCTTCTATGTGTCAACAGAAAACTTTTGTTACTGCTACATCGGGTTCAGTTATATCCTAGGAATGGCTTTCAGTATATTATGACAGAGATACATTTCTTTTATAGGTTCCAGGAATGTTTTCTCTTTGTATAACTGCATATAAGTTGTCATCTGTTTTTACCTATTACATGTTGTTTAATTAAAGGAAAAAGGGAAATATAAGGTATGACATTGCTGAGCTCCTCCTGAGTTGCCTGGCTGTCTCCTTGTTTCCATGCAAAACGCTAGGTTAAATCTCTCCTGAGGTGGCTGATTTTGCTGCCTTATCACCCCTCCCTCCTCACCTGCGGTAAAAACGGACTCCTTGGGTATTAACCTCACTGGTGCTGATCTTAATAAAAATAAAGACTCAGCATCAACAAGCAGAACTGCCTATGTGACAGCTTGGTAGTTCTGCTTGGTCAGGCTGGGCCTGAACTCTCATCCAGCTCAGTGTCACTGCCTGTATGTCAGATGCAGTGGCCAGGAAGGGAGTTCAGTAACAATGAGTCTGTGGTTTTACCAGGCCGAGTATTACTGAGGACAGCCTCATAGGAAGCACGTTTCTGCACGTTTTCAGTAATTTGGAAAATATTAAAGTTGATGGATTAGCGAGACAGTCAAAAGAAGACACAACCTCCAAATTTCCCTTAGTCCAAAAGTCTATAAAAACAACACTTTATCAGTGTAGAGGAATGGCAGAGTTTGTACTCAGCACAAATGTTACCCACATTGGAGTGTGTATTTCCTCACTAATGTAATTTGTGAGAGAAATCCCCAGCGCCAAATGACACACATTGAAACAATGACAAAACATGACAATTCCACAAAAATGATTTCCCACATGTCTGTCTCACTCTATATGACCATTATTTCTACATGCTACCCACATGCCTTGAGTCTTTCTATTATAATAAGACAGTATCCTATGCTTCTTAGGTCATGCATAGCCTGCCTGTATAGTGAAATAAAATGCTATTAGTAATGACTGAGGTTCCCTGATGATATAACAGCACAAGGCTGCAGGACATGAACTCTGAGGTAATTTCTCATGTCTTTATATCACACCATATACCAAGGCACAGTACTGCTTAAATTCCTGATTACATGGTACTTTACTTTATAAACCGTATATATTGGTATTATTATTCCATTTTTGCTAAGAAGAAGTGAATTCTGGTGACAGGGCAGGATTGTGTGTGAGTGCTGCCAGGGGGCGGAGCCAGAGGGGATGATAGGTACACTGCTGTATCTAAAGGTGCCCATGCACCTTATGATTATGGTACGATACTCGTATGCGATCGCGGTTCCGTACGATAATCGCAAGGTGTATGGGCAGTGTACAACCACAAATACTGTACAATCGTATGACTTTTGACTTTCAAGCATGTTTGAAAACTTTGGTCGATCGTACGATTATTGCAAGGTTAGTGGCGTTTCCGTACGTCAAAAGTCGTACGATCTACACTGCTCATGAGCAAATGAAAATACGTGCAGTTGATTACCGCAATTTGTCCAGGTGCTTTTCTTTGATTACGGCTAATTGAACCTTGCGATAATCTGGGCATAATGGGGCCGCCGTACGACAATCATACGTTCAATCATCGGGTGAAAAGTGTCGTCCGGTAATCATTAGGTGCATGGCCACCTTTTAGGCAGTGTGCTGCCAGGGGGAAATGGCTGAGGTGACTGCACAACTTATGAAATGAAGCAAAAGGTAATAGAAAAAGAACATTTTAATAAGGGTAATATATATATATATATATA